>NW_023270377.1:61945236-62164509 GCF_011800145.1 Mirounga leonina
TTATTTATTTATTTATTTATTTATTTATTTATTTATTTATTTATTTATTTAGCTATATGCTCTAAACCTAATCCTAACTAAAATAATAAATAGAGAGGAATATCAAGGGACATATAAAGTCAAGAAGAGATTTCGATGGTTTATAATACCCATCCTATGAATTCCTAATACACTGATATTGCTTCCAGTATCCATAAAAAGCATGTCACATATACAACTTTAATCTTACAAAGAGATTTAATAGTATTTACCCTCATTTGCTGAAGCAAGACAGTAAAATAATTTACCTAATCTCTGTATACTGAAGAATAATCGGTGCAGTTTAATAGCATGAAATCTGATAAAAGATCAGAGCTAAAAATGGAGAGCAGGAGATGAATGAAAGTTCCATGCCATACAAAGTCACTAGCATATACCGTCTTGTTGACCATGGGGTAGAGGGTGGAGAGGAAGTGAAGACAATCCCAAGATCTCCACTTGGTTGGCTGCTACAGATGGTGATGTCTGTATATAAGATGGGGAATGCCAGAGGAGGAATAAAGGGGATAGAAATGCAAAGTCGAGGACAAAGTCAGAAAACAGACTGGGAATCCAGGTTGACTTGCTCTTCTTTTAAAAACATTTGATGATTCCACACCAATTGCTCCATAAAGCCCAGGCTCCTTACTGTGATTTCAAGGCAATTTACAACCTGGCTTCAACCCACCTTTTCAGATTTGTCCTTTCACATCTCTGTCTCTTTGTCCATGAGGCCCCACCAAACACAAACCTTATGCTCTAGTCACACATGACTGCTCATGGTCCCCCCAAACAAGCTTCACAGAAGCCCATGCATATTTCTTTCATAACACGTATCTACTTTGCTGCAAATATCTGTTTACTTGTCTGCTTCCCGCACTCAACAGAACTCTTTGAGGGCCTTGCCCATTATCTTGGATATAGTACATGAAAACAGATTAAGTACTCCAATACCTGTTTAATTAACAGAGGCTCCCATGCCAAGCCTCTGTGTTTTTGCTTACTTTGTTTTCCTTATCTGAAACACAGAAAGGAATCGATGATGACCCTGAATAGTCAGGGCTAGGTGAATAATACAGTGGTGGTTTTTATCTGGAGAGACCAGATCAGAAAAGGATAGGAAAAAAACTGCCAAATAGCTATCAGAAAAAGGAGAATTTTATACAAAGAGGTAACACATACCCTCAAGTCTCTGATAACTTTTTCTTTCATGCAGCAAAATACATCAAGAGTGTGGAATCAATAGTTCATGTTTGGAATAGGAAGGCAGGAGCATGACAAGGAAGAAAGCATCGGGGTGCTCAAGAGGCAGGGCGACGCTGGATAAAGAAAAGCATGACAGGAAACTCTCCATGCAACGAGAACAGTCCCATTACTCACAAAACAGCCCCGTCAGCAGAAGTGGGATGTGTCCTGCTACTTCTTCATCCTCAACTGTGCTTCAGAACTTGATAAAGTACATTGCTGGATAAGGTCTGGGTTTCCCTGCTCCAGGGTTTTCTGAATGCCACTATAGCATGGACTACATCATTTGTTAAACTTAGAAAGTCCCAATCCAGAGATACATCGCTTGGCTTCTCCAATTTGTAACAAGAAGAAGAAATAAAATAATACCGTACGATAGTGCAGAAAACAGAGGAGCCTTATCCAGGTCATACATGAAAATGTCCACCATCCTTCTGTGACACATATTCTTATTTTTGTTGAGAATGAACAAAGATGATTGAATGTAAGTTACTTTTTAATTAGTGTGATGTGGTACAATATAAACACAAGATAGGAGTTGAGAGTATTACAAAGTATTAAGAACATAAGAACTGATTTGGGAAACAGTGTATTCATGTTTCATGTTCATCCTTCAGGCCTTTCACACATAGTATTGGAATATGGTTTTAGGACACTCTTCAAGAGAAGAGAGTGAAAAAGGAAACTCCGTATTCCTCATTCCTGGCTCAAATTTAAATGGCTTCTCAGTGTTGGTTGTCAATGCAGGCCCACTATAAAAGCACAAAATAAATATTACAGAATCAAGCAATCACCCTCTGTAGAATTTAATCAAATGATTTAAAAACTTATGTTCACATAATGTTTAAAAGCAGTTTTATTCATAAATTGCCAGAATGCGGAGGCAACCAAGATCTCAATAGGTGAAGGGATAAACAAACTGTGGTACATCCACACCATGGAATATTATTCAGTGATAAAAAGAAATGAGCTATCAAGTCATGAAAAGATATGAGAGGAACCTGACATGAATATTGCTTAAATGAAAGAAGCCAATGTGAGAAGGCTAGATACTGTAATTTACAACTATATGACATTCTGGTAAAGGCAGAACTATGGAGATGATAAAAAGAGCAGTGGTAATCAGGAGTTGGAAGGAGGAGGGAGGGATGAATAAGCAGAGTGCAGAGGATATGGGGGGCAAGTGAAACTACTCTATAGGATTCTATAAAGGTGGATACATGTCACTAAGCATTTACCCAAACCCACAGAACGATACGACACAAACAGTGAACCCTAATATAACTATGGCTTATTAACTGTAACATAAGTACCACACTGGTGGGAAATGTTAATAATAGGGGAAACTGGGGGGGAAGAGAAAGGGTATGTGGGAACTCTTCAAGTTTTCTCTAAAGCTTAAACTGCTCAAAAAACACAACCTGTTAATTTTTTAAGAATGTTACCTTAGAACCTCCAAGTCATTTAATAATTAACTCAGAAGAGCATTTTGTCAAATGTTAGAAAAAGCAAGCAGCTTGGAAGACAATACAGCATAATTCAGAGTACAACGCCTTGAGCAAGGGACACAATCTCTCTATTCCATTTCTGTGAGAATTTGAGTGACTACCGCACGTCAGGCCCTGTTATGGGTGCGTGGCAGACAGCAGTAAACACATAAAGATACCTGGCCTCATCGAGCTTATATTCTACTGTGCAGAGACAGACAACAACAACAAAAAAACCAACAGAGAAAGTGAATTATATAACATGTGAAAAGTCCATGAGTGTTACAGAGAAAAAGGAGAGCAGATAAAGGGGATCCGGGCTACTGGGGAGGGGACTGCCGGGGAGTAATTTCCTCGTTTGCTAAAGGGGATATAACAGGCCCCTGTGGGTATGATGGGTTCCATGAGATCTCCCATGTAATGTGTTTAATAGTGTCAAGCATACAGAAAGTGCTCAGTTAGTAAAGGTGACCTCTTATTATAATTATTGCTAAACAAGAACTCAGGTAAATGGCAGTAAATTTTTAAATAACTTTTATCATACCCACCATGCTTTCAGTCCTGATTTTTTTTTCCAGTTGCTGGAGTAAAAGCAATGATCATATTCTAAGTAAGAGATTCATGTACTTCAGGAGAAATGAGCACTTGTAGAATTTGTGGTTGTTTACTAGTAAAAACCATCTTTTCATTAGCCATTCTGCTCACCTCTGCCAAGAAGTCTCTTATATAATCATAAGGACAGATCTTAGAAAAGATATGGGCAACTATAGGTTAGGTTTAGTTGCCTAGGAGAACAAAGTAACAGGGACTTAAGAAAAGGTAGGGGCGGGCGCCTGGGTGGCTCAGATGGTTAAGCGTCTGCCTTCGGCTCAGGTCATGATCCCAGGGTCCTGGGATCGAGTCCCACATCGGGCTCTCTGCTTCTTGGGAGCCTGCTTCTCCCTCTGCCTCTCTCTCTCTGTCTCTCATGAATAAATAAATAAAATCTTTAAAAAAATAAAAAATTAAAAAAAAAAATAAAAAAAAAGAAAAGGTAGGGGCATTCATTTGTTAACCTAAAATGTCTGAAAGTAAGTGATTTGGGACCCGTATCACGGGTTTCACAAAGTCTTCAGGGACCTGAGTTCCTCCTCGCTCACTGCTCTGCCACTCAAAGGGTGTGGACCTAGTCCCTGAGGTCCAAGAAAGCTGCCAGGGCCCTCACATCCACGTGGCAGGCAGCACGGAGAGATAAGGAAGGCCTCATGTTTCCCTTTGGCAAGATGCCCCAACAGGCACTTTCCACAGCAATTCTCCCAACTGCTGTCCCGGCTGCCAGCTGCAAGAGAGGCAGGTGCTGTTTCATTGGCAGAACTGTGTCCAGCTACGAGGCAGGGGGAATGGGCTCTGAGAGGTAGCAGCTGCTTTTCAGAGGGATGAAGCACAACGGCCTCCCACTTCTCCAGCTGGCTGAAGGAAGCACCCACAGCTCCCATGTGAAAGGAGAAGGATCCTTTGTCTCTGCAGATGTGCGTAGTTGCTAAGAGAGAAGGGAATTTGGTGGTAGTAACTTGTTACTGAAGAGCAGCCTTCTTTGGGTGTGTGTGTGTTTAATAAACTGACCCAAACTTTATCAAAGACAAAAAGATTTCAATAAATTTTAAGACTGGAGAAAGAGTTAGAGATTTTTTTTTGAAGTTTGCATTATATATACCACTACAAGAATACTTAAGTAGCTTATGGTGAATCCACACGATGGTTTATTGTCCAACTGTTGAAATAATATTTTCAAATATTATTTAAAGACATGGGGAAATGCTTGCCACGTAATAAGTGAAAAGGCAAGGCACAATATGAACTATGCAACATATGTATATGCATGAGAGTAAAGTTGACACAAATTAACTGTCCATAGGTTCTAAAATCTCTACATAGAAAACAAGTTGAATTTATATTTGTTATAATTGTTATTATACACGTAATTGTACATGTTATTATACATGTATAACAATTATAATTGTTTTAAAAAATTCTGCATTCCAATACCAGTTCTGAACTGCTAGACTGCCGTCATATTTTCCTATGATCTTTTGCATTATTTTAAAATTATAATCCTTATATAGAATTTCAAAAGTCCAAAAGCCATGAATCACCAACCAAACTAATAATGCATTTTATTTTATTTTTTTTATTTTTTTATTTTTTTAAGATTTTATTTATTTGACAGAGAGACACAGCGAGAGAGGGAACACAAGCAGAGGGAGTGGGAGAGGGAGAAGCAGGCTTCCCGCTGAGCAGGGAGCCCGATGCGGGGCTCGATCCGAGGACCCTGGGATCATGGCCTGAGCTGAAGGCAGACGCTTAACGACTGAGCCACCCAGGCGCCCCCTAATAATGCATTTTAAAAAGTACTATATCACATTTAACTTTGGGGAAAAAATACTCTGCAAGTATTTAACTGGTGGAGTGGAAGCATTAATACATATAAGTAGCCCCCAAAGCATCAAGTTTTCAAAGAAAACCACACAGTGCTAAATAAATGTGAAATAATACCAACTTCATAAAGATCTGAATTGAAACAGGCTCTATCTTTACCAAGAAATTAAATTCCTAACAATATGTATCATTCTCATCCAAATTCAGGCTTTCATTTATCACTGGGATTTTTTTTTTAAGTCCTCAACCTTATTTTGTTACTCTTGGCTATGCCTGACCAGTCAGTACACAAGGCGTATTTCAGAAGTTATTATAAGTATCTACTATATGTCAACATGTTTGGCAGGAGGCTCCAGACTTTACACCATGTTCCCTGTCCAAGGGATCCCGGGCTGGAGACTCAGCTCTCTGAGTCTACCTTTCTTTTCAGGGTTTTTGCTGGTTCGGCTGCTCCCTTCAGACTCTGCCTTGTAGCCAGCCTTGCACCAGCTCTGTTCTTCCTGCTACAACACCCTCCTCCCCGCCTCCCACTGTTTTATTTACTATTATTTAATGGTACAGTTGTACCAGCCAACAGAAATGATTGTGTGAAATCCAGAAATCATTTAATAGAATATAAAATATAAAGAAGTAGGGGAAAAGCACTGGTTCCAGAATGCTTTTTTTAAATTTAATTTTATTTTTTTTAAATTTTTTTTCTTAAGAATGCTTTTTTTAAGTTGGTAAGAAAAAGCATATTCTAATTAGCAAAAATAAAAACAAAAGCCAGGGTCATAGAAATAAGAAAAATTGTAGATAATTTAAAAAATAGAGCACTAAATGGGACACCAGGACCCAAGGATCTCAGCTGAAAATAATTATTATTGAGACCTCACTTATTGTAATAGGCTGTCCTGATGCTTAAGCCAGCTATTTTATTAGAGAGCAAAATGCTTTTATTTGGAAGAAACAGCAATATATCTGTAAACCAATCTATTTGCATAAATCTTGTGATAAAAATAATCTGAAAACTATCTTTTGATCCTAAGCAATATAATACAAAAAGACAGAAAAAAGGAGCCCAAGTGCACTGCTAATGTAAGATCCCCTGTCCCCCATCAAGTACAGCTGCACGTAGCTTTCTATGCAGACATCTGTACTGCATTCCTGTGGGAAGCCTGCAGTATTGATTCCTCTGTATCTTGTTACGCTGTGTATTTGGCTCTCCTCGGGGATTCTGGTTTTCAAAGGTGCTGGTGATTCTTAGCTAAATACCCCTGATAACTTTACATTGCCTGCCCTAAATGCATGCAAGAAAGACAAAACCTAATTCCCAATCTGAGGCGTGAAAATGTCAGGATTAAATTTGCTCTCAGGAAACAATAACCCTCTGAACTACTAATGAATAACTGGAGCGAATACAAGCCAAAGATAAGAAATGTAGCGGGTCTTCCCAAAACCTTAAATTGGGGAAAAGATTTTGTCAGTTAGAGATGAAAAATGTGGACAACTGTGCTCCCTTTCCACTCATTGCCTATAATTTGTAAATTAGAGCCTGTCTACCAATGGTACACTGGGTACTTGGAAAATTACTTATAATTAATAGACATCATAATTCTCCAGCTGATAGTCTAACAGGTAATCTTACATGCTTAATTGAAATGATTTCTTGATCTTCATTTCATTTAAAAATATAATTAAGGACATCAATAATAGCACATTTAAATAAGCATTTTTCTAGCATATTCAGTGTTATGATACAACTGTACTTGAATTTCATTTGGTTTCTCCCTTTCCTTTATTTTCTTTTCCTTTCTGCCTCCAACAGAAACTCCAGGACTGCTGATGCTAAGAAGCAACCCAGAGAGGGTTGCCCTGACCGCACGCAACCTTTGGCCCCCACCTCTACTCCAGATAGGAATCCTCCATACATTTATTGTCTGGACTCAAAATGCACCCTTCTTTGTTCTGTTGCATTAAAATCAGAAACTTTTTCTAATTATCATGCCTCTATGCTTAAACACCAGATTTCAAAGGATCCAAAGCATGTACCCTAGGAGAGAGGTGGTCAATTTTGAACTCGCTCTAGGTCAAATAGCTTTATTCCATAATGTGACAAACTTACCTATTTAAAAAAAAAAAAGAGGCACAGATAAGTTTTTCTTTCAAAAGGATTTAGAACTAAGCTGAAACAAAAAGAAAATAATGAAAAAAGACAATGTGATACTGACAGACTATTTGGAATCTTTAGAGAACGGGGAAACCCAAAGACGACAGCATTGCTATTACTTTTCTCACAGAGAAGATGTGCTAGTTGAAGATTTCCAATTCCTACGAACATATCTGAAAAGTCACAGAGGGTGGTCAAAATTTTATGAACAAATTTTTTCTTACCGTGTTTGTTTTATATTCTTTACAGAGGTTGGAACATAGTCTAAAAACATTTAGACAAACATTTTTACATTGTGTACCAATCCCACCACTCAGAAGAAAAAAAGAAAAAAAAAGAAAGAAAAGTTTCACTGTGACAAGGCATTGCTAGTTACAAGAGAAAACATTACCAGGAACCTCATAAAAAGGAGAGATCTTTAGAAACTGGGAAAAAAGGAAAACATTATTAGATGATGATCATAATCATCTATGGTAACATAATCTCCTTTATTTGGGGTAGAGGAGAAAGGGGAGAGGGTAAAGCTAGGTTCTAGATTCTTTTATCTATAGATGCCTTAAGGGCAGAAACTCTAACTTGACTGTAATGTCCCCATGGTGCCTCATACATAGAGGCTGCTCAGTAGATATGTGTTGAATGTTTTGCTGAGTGAACTTCCCAGCCAGCCATGTAAACATGTACAGGAATTTTCATTTCTACTCGAAAGTCCTTTAAGAACCCATATGCCTTTGCTCTTGTACTGGTAAGAGAGAGCATATGTGCACTCCAAACAAGCTATTTCCATATTCTTATTCCATCGGAATTTTCTCTTCTCTTAAGTAGCAAATAATGTGTTTTCTTGACTTTGTGTTGTAATGCCATGCTCAGGCTCAACCCACTTTGGCTCTTTTATAGAATGTTCTATACAAAGGAAGTGGCATTCATATCTTCATCTATATGTTCTCTCATTTGGGTGACTGCCTTGTCTATTAAATGCCCATTCTATGCTGGTCATTGTGATATGCACCAGGAACACTGTAATGACCAAAGCCACAGTCCAAGTTTGCAAAGAGTTCATTGTACAGGCGATTTAAAAAAACAGAAACAGACAACATGGAAAAGTAGTATTATAATTAAGATAAGATACCACAAGGAGTGTTAACATTGCATAACCTTAGGGGTTAGTATTAACTTTTATTTACATATCTTATGATAATTTCTCTAGTTAAAATAGAAATTTTAGGGCGCCTGGGTGGCTCAGATGGTTAAGCGTCTGCCTTCAGCTCAGGTCATGATCCCAGGGTCCTGGGATCGAGCCCCACATTGGGCTCCTGGCTCAGCCGGGAGTCTGCTTTTCCCTCTCCCTCTGCCTCTCCCACTGCTCATGCTCTCTCTATCTCTGTATCTCTGTGTCTCAAATGAATAAAATCTAAAAAAAAAAAAAACAGAAATTTTAAAATAATGTGATGAACAATGTATGTTATTAGCATGATTCTATTATTTAAAATAATGCACATATATACTGTTTATACATAATATCTTCTACATATTCAAGAAGTACTTTAAAAACTAGGGGTAGAAATTGGCATGGGACAGAGAGGGAAGGAGATTTTTCATTTTTATGTTCTTCCATACCATTTGAGCTTATTTCTATGTGCATGTATAATTTGAATTTTAAAATTAGTTTTTAAATGTGAAATTAAATAAAAAAGAAAAGAAAAAGGCAGTGACAAAGGCAAGGCTGACAAAACCATAATGACAAACCAAGGGAAGGCTATAAATACAATTATTAGCTTTCTAGTGATTAGTTTGAAATGGGAAGTTTACAGTGTCCAGAAAATAAAATGAGACTAATTTGCTCCGGGAGTTTACCTATTCTCATTATTAAGAGCCAAGAGAAATTTTTCGTAGGAACCCTCACAAAGAAGATACTGTGTGACACAGAGTATCCTGATACTACTCTCATAATCTTCACAATGACAGGTTTTACAAGACTTCTCATAATGTCTCCCAACAGAAGGTGATATCAACACAGCAAATGTAATTCACAAAAACATTTCTGAAGGGGGTCAGTTAATCTGAAGGCCTGGGACTCCCTGGTTAATAGCATGACTCTGAGACTAGATGGCCTGAGTTCAAATGATGGCCCCCCTATAGACTTTATGAATGTGGTCAAATTATTCAACTTTTCTGTGCCTCAGTTTCCTTATTTGCCCAGAGGATTTTATGAGAAATAAATGATTACTTACACAAATTTTAGCACTGTGCCAGGCAAAGAGATAAACACTCACTCTGTGTAGCTATTTACACCATCATCCTTGAATTTTTTTCTCACCTAAGCCCTTAATAGGCTGAACATGCCCAATACTGGGGACAGTGGTTCTTGCCTGAAAGTTCAGACTCCTAAGCCTCAGCAAAGAGTTTCCTCTTCTGTGTGGGGACAGGAGCCTAGTACTGAGCAGAGGCCAGAGAGGATGACTTACCCTCTGATATGAATAAGAGGAAACACTGCCAGGTTATTTCTTAGAAAATATGATGAATATGTTCCATCACATTAAGATGAAAGCAGTCAGTCCTGCTTGGTCTGAGTAATCGACATTTGTATTTGTCAGGCAAGCAGATTATGTAACATTTAGATGTAATGTACAATATACTAAAGGAAAAAGCCCACAATTTGAAGTGAGTAGAAATGAACTGCCCTCACAAACACATGCCAAGCTGGATGTGCTGATCTATCCTATCAGGCTTAAAGTAAACCCCTTGGAAAGCAGTCAGTCCTGCTAACAATTCATGAAAACATTTATAAGGCAATTCCCTTCTTTTCTCGTTGGTTTCCCCTTTGTCCTCTATTTCATGTTTACCAATTTGCTCTGTCTGAACACATCAGACATACCATACATACTCTTTTGGTACTTTAACATGAGCTACTGAAGTGATGAAATGAGAAGGTATTATCAAAATTTCTTTCTCCATTAGCATAAACACTAGTTTATGATACAGCTTGCCAACCATGGTGAAGTTCAGAACAGCTTCTCTAGTGAAATTACCAACTAGTCCATGCCTCTGCCAATGACCTGACATTTCCACTTAGAAAGTACATTCAGTTATCACAAGGGATCAAGCATAAACTGAGGAGTAATGAAAACTCTTTAATGAGTATAATTCTAAATTCTTCTTCAGTTATCTTAATGTATGAAATATAAATAGCTCACAGATTTTTCTAGAAGTTCACAGTACTGTGATAAGCTATCCAAGCATATACAAGGAAGTACTGACACCTGGTCAGCAACAGTAAAATAGGTGAACAGGTGAAATAAGTGGCTGTACAGCTTCGAAAGAACTCTTGTACCTCTAGAAGTTCTTGGAATTTTGCCTCTCCGGTCTTATTTTTCTCAACTTTGACTCTATGTACTTTTGAGTTTTCTTTTCATTTTACATTTTATCAATTCTGAAAACTTAATGTTTTCCAGGCTGAGACAGGTTCTTTTTTTTTTTTTTTTGTAATGTATATATATAATCATAGCTCCAGGTCTTTCACCTGCTACAAAAGGAGAAATCCAAAGCCAGAGGAGTTAAGGGTCTATCATGAAAACACACACACTATGTAGGAAGAAAATACTATACAGAATCCCAAACTCCATTCTAAACCCAGGCACCTGAGAATTTTCTTTGTTGGAAACTTCTAAATGTGCATTTATCCCTTTAAAACTTCCATATGTTTCTCACTCTGTACACAAGTCAATTCAGTATGAGTAGTATCATCATCTTTGGAATAAATGGCAGCCACCATCAAGGCAGAATCTCTCTTGCTAACACTGTAGGATCTATTTAGAAGGAAAGGTCTATCAACCTTGATTAGACTAAAACCCAAGAAGCCTACACGCACACATGGTACTTTCCTCTTGGGGGCCAAAATGTGCACTGTCCTGATTATTAGGCGTGCATGGCTGCTGTCTAGCAGCATGTAACACCTAACTTAGGATATAACAGGCTTAAGTTAAAACCCTGGTTGGGCTCAGAATGTGTGAAGAATGAACCATGGTCACATCAACTTCCCTGGCCTTCAGACACTTCATCTACCACAGAGTTCTTGAGATTATCATTAAGAATATATAGTTTGTGCTTTGTAAAAGTAAATGTGTTCTATAAAAGCATGAGCTTAATACCCATCTTCAATTAACAAAAATTGAAATGTCATGACATAAAATAGACTTCCACACAAAATTCTACCACTAACTGATGGCCAGAGCATTCTTAGAGCTGGTTTTGCACTGGTGTGGCCACCATGATTCATTCATATGCCTCTATATGTCTTGCCTTGTGAGTTATGGCATACATTTTGAAAATGTACCACTCATAGACCATTACAATAGATTGTACCTATAACCTTGACTTTAGCAACACTATTCCAATGATTAAAACCAAAATCCAATTAAATCATTTTTAACATTCTATATGATATTACCATATCAAATTGTAATTTCTTTCCCTAGGCTCTGATATCTTTGGATTCCTGAGATACATGAAGAGTCTCGGTTTATTAGTTTAAGTGCTTAATAATTTAAAACCAAAGGTTTTCAACTCTAAAATTCATTAGGAAGATATATTAAGGAAAATGCATTACAGAACGGCTGATAATGAGAATCATCTCGTCCCAGTATCTTTTCTTTCCAACATTCACATGGTGCCAAAAAAGGCCATCTAACAATCACTTCGAAGCAGATGATCTTCTAACTATTTACTAAAGAGAAATATTTTCCACGTCCCAGGACATATTGCTAAGGCAGGGATTTGTAAGTTCCAATTCACTTATTGGTTTTGGCAGAATTCTAGGGTCACAGTTATTAGCTTTTCTGGCAGAAGATACCACTTTTCTGTGCAGTAGTCCACAGAAGAGATATCCTAGATTGGTGATAAAACTAGGGAAGCCAAATAACAGTGAGGAAGATTTTAAAACAGTCATGTGTAGTTGATAAACCTAAGGACATAAGAAGTAATTGAAAACAATAACTCACAAATATTTAAGACAATTAAAGTAGGGTAGCCTACCACAAAATGTCCTCAGGCCATAAAATTTTAAGACAGGTTTTTAAATATTCTCTTTCAAAGGAGAACTATAATCCTTCTTTGTATTGCAAGGAAAAAAAAATTCCACCTGCACAGGAATGGCCTTGTTTTATGAATAGTTCCCTGATGCAGTCAAGATGGCTGTTATCTGTGTCAAATCCATCTAGTTGAAAATGTATTCCATCAATAACGTGGATCAGCCACTGGAAATGGTAGCTGTGGTGAGCCCCGTGGGGTGCCATCCTAGGGTTTAAATCTCTTAGGGTTTCACTGGAAAAACAGTCATTTATAAACAGAACATTTAGTAGGTTTTATTATTTTTCTGAGGGATTCACAAACCTTTAAATGATTTTAACTCTAACAAAAATACTGTTAAAAACATTCTTTCATATTTATCTTACTTCCAACAACCTGATTATGCTTTTGCATGCTACCTTTAAAGAAGTCAGACTTCATGTAAGTCACTCCACGTATCTGAATATACATCACATATAAAGGCTGATTGTTGGACCAAGATGTCTATGGATACTGTCAATATCAGGTGGGAAAAAAGAACACAGTCACCCGGCCACAGAATTAAAACAGGTATCCTAGTTATCTTTCCAACAAGACTTTTCATTTACTCTTAAAAGGAATGAAACTGAATGAATGTGAAAGAATGTGTGTCTGTGTGTTTGTGAGACAGAGCAATAGGGACAGTGTGATACTTTTAAGACAGACCCAGGAGGCTCCCTATGTGCTTTTTAATGGGTGGGAGGGGAGGGAAAAGCCAGGTTTCCTAGGATATTTTTGCTGTTGTTTATGTAATAATAAATTGGGGTGGTTTTTTTGTTGTTATTTTACTCATTTATTTGTTTGGTAACCTTACTCATCATTTTAGCTCTTTGTAAATGTTCACATCTATTTAAACTTGAAATACAACTAATATAAGGATGGCTAAAAAAACACTTAGCAATTCATTTTTTTCTCTTTTCTTAGTATCTCAACCTGTTCATTTAGTAGGTAAGGACTTAGGACTTAAAGACTATTAATGAGTTATGTAGTTTATTAAACATGCTTGAGTTTCTGTTGAAAATAAAGGACCCGAGCTCAGATAATGGCTACATGACCTAATTCCTATAATCAAGCAATAAATTAGTTACTAAACTAACAGTTCTTAAAATTAAATTTATTAGAGTTATTCATAAATTTGCTCCTAATCATTAGATGGTATTCCATTTTTAGAGGCAACGTTTTGATTATCAACCTGAACAGAGGCAAAAATCCTGAGGTCGTCTGGCAGCAGAGAGTGACAATTTTCCTATTAATGAAGCTTCTGGCCAAGGATCAACTAGTGACCCTAATGACCGGTTTCCTTGAACCAAGTTCTCTTATGTCATTAGCATCATCACTGCCTGTCAGCAAATGTGACTGCAAATTGCAGTCACTTACAGCTACTTTTTTAACAGGTCTTTCACAAGGTCTAATTATATGAGGCTTGTTGTGAAGCTACAGAAAAGTAAAATGAGATACTATAGGAGAAGGAGACTTGGAAGCAACAACATACCACACAAAAATGTTTCACCAGCTAATAAATAATCAATCCTTAGAGGAGCAGGGCTTTGTTTTATGAACTGCCTGATAACTGGGATATTAGCCATTCTTTCAAAAGACACTTATTTGGAAACAGGATGAGGGCTTAGATATGTTAGACTGAACTCATATTAAAGTTACTTTAAAAACCCTGCACAAGTTATTTCCTTCTTTCTTCTTCCCTGTAATTCACAGAACTAATTTCATGTTGTCCCAAAGGTGATGGAGGAGATATTTAACATGAGTGTGAATGGCTGTGGAAGAGAAACATATCATATGGCCCTCACAGATTCTCCTTAAGAGGAGGAAGAGAAAGGGCTATCTTCGTAAGACTCAAAATCTTTGTTGGAAACGGAGCTGGGAATTGTACAAACCCGCACTGCTGCAACAGGTCTCACCGTAAAGTATCAGAAGCCCGACTTCTCTTTAGTCTCTCAGCATTGCTAAGGGTAAGTAGTTTAGTGAGTCTGATTCTCGGCAGCTCAGCGCTTGAGGAGACCTACCACAAGGAGTACACGTGCCTCCCAGGAAGACCTCCCCGTCCTTTACAAACAAAAACCTTTCTCCCCCATATCCTCACTTTCCTTTCTCTTACCACCCCAGCTCCTCCAGCCATGCCTCAGTCATGCCCACCCATGTCACCTCTACCCAATCCACAGGGTTGCCACAAACCCCAAAGCAGAAGGAAAGTATTGTTACCTATGGTGTTCAAGAAGAGTGATCCTGACAAAAATGGGATATGAAGCAATGAACGACTGCTAATGTTTTTACAAAGATGACCTTATTTGGTACCAGGAAAAATAAAAACACACATTCAAAACTGTCCAGAGATCCCGTGAAAGAGATTTTCGTGGTAACCAGAAGGGTCACAATAATGCACCATGTAGCTACCATCAGCACAGACCTAGTAAGTAAACTTCCAGCAAACCCTCGCCCAAAAAAATCACTGGAAGTCAGATGAGGTAGACCAAAGCAACTGGATACTGCCTCTGGAATGGAATAAATAGATAAGGGGGGAAAGATATTTTAAATTGCCCCAGGATCTCTCTATGAATTAATTGGGTGTTGACTTAAATGCTTCAGGAGTTAGGCTATTTCATTTACGGATGGCATTGGTATTTGTTGGTAGAGCCAAGGAAATGAAAAGGAATTAACAACTGATGAGCCATTCTCAGTGGTCAGAGCGGGAGGGAAGACTAGAGAAATAAACAAACCAGCTCTGCCAGGGATTTGATGGTGAACAGACAGACGTGGTAATAGAGTGGAGAGTGCTCCTCTACTAGGACGACCGGACACTCCTTGGCATGTGTGACTCCTGTACCTCCCTTCCCCTCATGAGATACCAAAGCTGACGCCTGCAGGGAAGAAAATGGAAAATCAAGATGAATCTTATCCTACCAAAATGGACAGATGTTTCTTTGGCCTTTACCATTGACTCCCCTAATGTCAGAATGAAACCTGGAACAAGCAAACAACTACAGAGAAAACATTAGGATGTGGAACTGCAACTCCTTTTTTAAACATTAAAGAATGGGGTCTTCGGGTGAGGAAGATGGCATCGGCCATGCTGGCGCTTGTCGTCCCACCGTAGCCGGCAGCCCAGGGACTCCTCCAGAGCTGTTGGGAACTACTATAGTGGAAACTTCAGCAGAGCAGACCAGGTTTTCCCAATCCTCCGTGGGGACCAGCATTAGCAGTCCAAGGTCCAGCTATATTTACAGAACCAGCAAATGATACCAATGGAAGTAAGGAGATTTTCAGCCTTTCCGATAGTATCTTTTGGATGGCAGCTCCTAAGAACAGACGCAGCATTGAAGTTAACCCCTGTAGGGGAAGAAACCCTCAGAAGCTTATTAAAGAACAATATTGACGCTTGTCCTGAATGTGGTCACCTGAAACTGAAACACGTCCTTTGTGGCTATTGCTATGAGAAGGTGTGCAAGGAGACTGCAGAAATCAGAAGACAGATAGGGCAACAAGAAGGGGGCCCTTTTAAGGTTCCTTCCGTGGAGACTGTGGTGCTACACACAGGAGAGGCAGCGTCTCAACAAGATCGCAGTAAGAGAATCATTGAATGAGACAGGAAGCAACCATCCTGGTTCACCCAGAATTAAGACCAAAGGTGTTTGAAGAGGATAACTTCATATAAAACATTTGTCCTGAAAGAGAGGAAAACTCTTTGTTTTCATGTCGGTTTTGAGCTTGTTTTTAAATCATCAATCTAGTGCAAAACGTTCTCTCAAAGCAGTTAGTTTTGTGGAGTAATTTGAAGAAAATACCAGGAGTAAACTCTGAAAATATTTGTTTATACAGAGGCACAATGGGTTGATACGTCTGTTTCTGTTATACTGTAAGGTTTTAAGTAAACATAAAATTTCCAGTACAGAAAAATAAAACGAATGATTTAAAATTCAAAAAAAAAAAAAAAGAAAATTAAAGAATGTCCCCCTTCCCATTTCTTTTATTCCCTTCTCTGTTTTTGAAATTTTGTCTCATTTCTCCATACACCTTACTTAACGTAGCACAGCCATCCACCTCCTGGACAAAGAGCAGAACTGTTCGACAACTCTTTAATCAGTATTTGTTTTCAGGAACCAACCTGGAGGCACTGACAGTAAGTCTGGGCAACACATAGGTAACCGTGTGACAGGTACAGCAATTGAGCTCGTCAGCATCCACCAATGGGTAGAGGGCACAATGGGTGGGGGAGGCAGAGATAGGATGGACAGCCCAGAGGGAGCTGAGGCATGGGAAGAGGCAGGGGAAGGAAAGAGAGCTGAAGCTTGAACAAACACTTATGTGATTGGCAAGAGTTAGGCAGGTCAGGAAGGGCTGACATCATTTTTGTCTACCACGGGCAAACAAACGATTTGTTACTGGGGCCAAAAAGCAGATGTCTCCCGTTACAAAGTGAAATGTTCTACTTTCTAGTACAGTAAGTTAAATGCTTTTATCTGTTGAAAAATACAAAAATAGGATTTCTGGAAACCATATGCTTATATAATTTTCGTAGAAATTAAACACTTTAAAAATATTCTTGCACTTGTCATTTCTCTCCCATCCTTCTTTGCCATAAAATGTCCACATGATGACATAATGTAATATCAGTGAATTGGTTTGCTTTTTAGATCTGACCGAACATTGGGATGGACTATTTTTTCTTTTTTTAAGATTTTATTTATTTATTTGACAAAGAGAGACACATCAAGAGAGGGAACACAAGCAAGGGGAGTGGGAGAGAGAGAAGCAGGCTTCCCACTGAGCAGAGAGCCTGATGTGGGGCTCGATTCCAGGACCCTGGGATCATGACCTGAGCCGAAGGCAGACGCTTAACGACTGAGCCACCCAGGTGCCCCGGGATGGACTATTTTTACTGTGAGGACATTTAACAGTGATGAATGTGGGAGAACAATCACACAACCTGGGGGCGAAAGCCAGCTCTGCCACGTAAGGTTACTTAACCTCTTTGAGATGGTTTCCTCTCTCTTTTAAATGGGGTAATAATATCAACCTCAGAGGGCAGGGAGAAAATCAATTAAATACCACAGTCCAGGACTGAGCACAGACCAGCACATGGAGCAGGCTGAGGAAGTGGGTGGGTGCCATGGCTGAAATATCCTTCCTTCTCATCCCCTAAAAGTCAGCTGCCTTCTCTTCTCTAAATATCACACAACCAAAGTATATTTTTTTTCTTTTTGTATCTGTTCTGGTAGTAGCAAAACAACTGAAGTATATCTTAAAATTATTTGTATTATGTACCAAGTATAACATTTTTTAAAAAGTAAGGAGCAGTTTTTGTCTCTTCAAAAAAAAAAAAAGTATTCATCATCTTCATTAAAATCTGTATATCCCTTGAATTTTTTTCCCCTCTTGCTAAGTGAATGACTCTAAATGGAAAAAAAAAGTTCTTTCTACCCCTATGAAAAACATAACAAAAAAAACAGCCACATTTTTTGCCAGGTAATAAGTAGTCATTCTTCTGGAAGTAGAAATCTTTTTAAACTTTCACTTTTCCCCCCTCTTTTAGAAGTAACTTTTAAATACACCAAAAACATCCTGCCTGTCTCCTCCTTTCCCTTTTAAAAAATTCAACATTACCTCTTCAGTACTGGATAAACCTTCACAACAAGCAGGAAATGCTTTACCTGTCTGAAACTGACCTGCCAACTTTCTGGGGCACACCTGCACAAAAATCCACAACTGATATGCAAGAGCCAGTTTCCACCAGCATATGGACCAATGCCATGGACGCCGGACATCAGGACTACTGCAGTGGCCAACACAGATCCCCTTGCCACCTGTCATTACTGCTTTTTTTTTTTTTTAAGACTTTATTTATTTATTTGAGAGAGAGAGAAAGCACATGAGAGGGGGAAGGGTCAGAGGGAGAAGCAGACTCCCCGCTGAGCAGGGAGCCCGATATGGGACTCGATCCCGGGACTCCAGGATCATGACCCGAGCTGAAGGCAGTCACCCAACCACTGAGCCACCCAGGCGCCCGCCCTGTCATTACTGCTTCTAATTTATTCCTCACGCTGCTCCAGCTCTAGTTCCGTTGTCTGTCACCTCTGTTCTTTCTTACTCAACAGGAGCCAAGTTCTTGACCTGGGAATCATGACCTTCACCCACCTGCCCCATCTGTCTCTTATCGTCATCAGGCTTGCTGTCTCCCCTCCTCTCCTGCCCCCAAACACAAACATGTACACACATACACACACACAGTTCCAGCCTTACTACTTTCTATTCTTTCCCAACACTGTTCATCCCTTCACCACCTTTGCCCACCGTCATCAGCTGAAGGTCCTTCATCTTTCATCCTCAAAACCATATCCTTAGTTCAGTCCTCCCTGAGCATCTTGTCATAGTTCTTCCTCCTTCTTTAATCTTAGAGGTCTACTTGTACCACTATTACAGGACTTTTGTCATGTGCTGCCAGATGCTAAATGTATTTGTGAGCAAGTCACATCTTGTATTAACCTGTAAGCTCTTTAAGGATGAGGAATATGTGGCCCTCCTAGAGAAAACCTTCAGATGTTGTGTTATCCTGGTTTTCCATGAATATTTATTGCAAAAGCAGGTGTGTTTACCACCTGCTAATCATCTCCAGGTTCATATGAGAGGCAACCCAAAGTGACTCCAACTTTAGACGTGCCAAATGGTAGTTCTCCCTGGATATGCTAGTGAAGGTCTTCTGAGAGACCAAGAGACCAAGATAGATGAGTACATTTTCATAGTATGGTAAGCTGAATAATGGCTTCCAAAAATACCCAAGTCCTAATGCCTGAGATTTGGGGATGTCACCTTATATGGCAAAAAGCAACCTGAAGATGTGATTAAGGTAAAGATCTTGGATTGGGGAAGTTATCCTGGTTTATCCAGATGGGCCCTAACTATAATGACATGTGTCTTGAAAAGAGGGAGACAGAGGGAGATTTGACAACAGAAAGGGAGAAAGTGACATGATGACAGAAGCAGAGACTGGAGTGATGAGCTCTGAAGATGGAAGGAGAGGCCACCAGCCAAGGAACATGGCAGCCACCAGGAGCTGAAAATGCAAGGAAACAAATTCTCCCCTACAGCCTCCTGAAGGAACCTGTTCTGCCAGTACCTTGACTTTAGCCCAGCAAAACTGATTTTGCATTTCTGACCTCCAGAAGTGTAAACGAATAAATCTGTGTTGTTATAAGCCACTAAGTTTGTGGGTTACAGCAGCCACAGAAAACTAACACATGTGTTAAGTGAGTATTTAGCCTTTCTGGGCACCGTACTAAATATAACACAGTAGTTCTCAAAGTGAGGTTCCTGGAGCAGCATCACCATCATCACCACCTGGGTACATGGTAAAATGCAAACATTCAGGCCTCATCCAAAATTACTGAATCAACGCTCTGGGGGAGAACACCCAGCTATCCATAATTGAACAAGCCCTCCGGTTGATTCAAGTTTGAGGACCACTCCTGGAACATTTTCTCTTTGAACTTGGTAATTAGTAGGATGTCATGCATTTTAGAAGGATGAAATAACCTACTAGAACATCACTTCCTTGAAACAAATGCTATGACAACACAATGTGGAAAATGGCAAGGACATCCTAAATATACTGCAGTACAAATAACAAAAGTCTTAAAATAACATAAGAAGCTACTACCAGTATCTAAAGTCTATTTTACCTGTGCTTAAAGGTTTGAACTAGCAACAGTCAGGTATAACTATTCACTGCTAAACTATTAACTACTAAATAAAATTCTTTTTCTTAGCAGGCAAAATAGATTTAAAATTAATGGAACTAGAAACCAGTACTTTTTCTAACAATGACAATTTTTCTATTATTCAGAGGGAGTCCATTTTGAACTTCTATCAAGTTCTTGGCCTATAATTTCCACATTCAACACATGAAGATAAAACCTCAATGTTATATTTAGTGTGTGTGTTTTTTAATACAAGTATATGTCAGGAGAAACTTATAAAGGGGAAAGAATAACATTTCCAACATGGTATCTAAAAATGGCTATTAGGCAAAAATTTGTAAAATAATATTATACGATGCCTATTTTTTTAGAAAGCCAATTTCATATCACAAGCATCTATTTATTAAATGGATGAATAAATGAATGTCACATCTTAACAAGAGATGATCATAATAATCAACCAGTATCAAAATCTAAATTCTGTTTTTAACTTCTATCTCTCATCTAAAGGGCTATTTAAGTTACATAAGTAATCTATAGAACTGTGTTTTTCTTTGTGGCATTGTTTGATAATCTGAATTTTGCCAGTCTCTGCTGACCACATTCCATGCTTATCAACACTTATTGTGCTACACAGAAATCAACCAGAGGAGTCTGTTCTCTGGGGTTAAAGGACTGGTTAACAAGGAGAAGCAAGTGGGAAATCATTTCCCTGCCTAGGATCTTATAAATTAGGTCAATAGGACCCAAGTCAAATTGTACCCACAGCATTTATTCATTTTGTTTTTACATGGCCCTGTTTTCATAATTCACATGAAAAGAAGATAATTAGTAAAGCACCACTTTATCAATTGCTTTACAGCTTCAACAACTAGTTTAAGGAAAAAAAACTGACATTAGGTTGTGAGTAGCCATGGCTAGGAGCAAAGTGAAAAAAGAGCTGCTTCTTGATTCATGCTTCACGTGCCAGTGGTGTCTGCATAGGCACATACCCAGAGCACCACAGTCTAGTTATTGCCTCCGCCCTCTGTATTGGATGGCTGGGGCCAAATGTAATCTGTCTGCTGATGCTGAACACCAGGCACCCTAATATGAAACTCTTTGTTGTATTTTATCATCCACAAAGGAGAAGCTGATACTCACAACAGGACTATTTCCAAAGAGAATAGACTATGCTTACATATGCCGTGGTTACTAAATGCCCCCTAGTATCCAAGTCACTATTGAGATAATTCTTAGAATATTACCAGTTAATGGCCTTGAGCAATAGGGGCCTTGACTCTAGAAGTTAATATTTTATTTAATTTTAGCCAACCCTACGTTGGGAGAGAGCGTAACCACAAATGAAAAAAATGATAAAAGTTCTCAGCTAATCTCTAATCTTGATTTCAGTCCTTAATTTTTAAGTAGTTTCCCCCCAAACTTTTATTTTTTTATTTTTATTTTTTTTAAAGATATCGGGGCGCCTGGGTGGCTCAGTCAGTTAAGCGTCTGCCTTCGGCTCAGGTCATGATCCCAGGGTCCTGGAATCGAGTCCCGCATCGGGCTCTCTGCTCAGTGGGGAATCTGCTTCTCCCTCTCCCTCTGCCTGCTGCCCCCTTGCTTGTGCTCTCTCTCTCTCCCTCTCTGTCAAATAAATAAATAAATAAATAAATCTTTTAAAAAAAGATATTTACTTATTTATTTATCTATTTATTTATGAGAGAGAGAGAGAGAGCGCGCACACATGAACAGAGGGAGGGGCAAAGGGAGAATGAGAGGGAGAGGAAGCAGATTCCCCGCTGAGCATGGAGCCTGAGATCATGACCTGAGCTGAAGTCAGATGCTTAACTGACTGAGCCACCCAGGAGCCCCTCCCCAAACTTTTAAAACAAGATTGCTCAAAATAGCAAAGTAGCATATCTTTAATTTCATTACTCAAACTCTAACTGTATTCTCAGCAGGATATCAAGCACTATGGGGAAATACACCGGAGTATGAGGTCCTGCCTTGATCTGCTTTTAGAACTGGATGGAAATAAATTTGAGAGCGCACAGAGAAGACGCCTACTGCTTAAGTAGGTGTAATGATATTGTATGATATTAATAATGACAACTCCTATTAATCAAACACATTCCATGGCTCAGGGACCAAGCTAGCTAGTTTACATACACACTATACAACCTTACAAAATATAGGATACGGGGCGCCCGGGTGGCTCAGTTGGTTAAGCGACTGCTTTCGGCTCAGGTCGTGATCCTGGAGTCCCGGGATCGAGTCCCACATCGCATTGGGCTCCCTGCTCAGTCTGCTTCTCCCTCTGACACTCCCCCCTCTCATACTCTCTCATTCTCTCTCTCTCAAATAAATAAATAAAATCTTTAAAAAAAAAAAAGTGTGGACAGGGGCACCTCGGTGCCTCAGTCGGTTGAGCGACTGCCTTCGGCTCAGGTCGTGATCCTGGAGTCACGGGATCGAGTCCCGCATCGGGCTCCCTGCTCGGCGGGGAGTCTGCTTCTCCCTCTGACCCTCCCCCCTCTCATGTACTCTCTCTCTCTCTCATTCTCGCTCTCTCAAATAAATAAATAAATAAATAAATAAATAAATAAATAAATAAATCTTAAAAAAAAAAAAAAAGAAAGAAAAGAAAAGTAACTGCCTCCCGGGTGACTGGGTGGCTCAGTCGGTTAAGCGACTGCCTTCGGCTCAGGTCATGATCCCGGAGTCCTGGGATCGAGTCCCGCATCGGGCTCCCTGCTCAGCGAAGAGCCTGCTTCTCCCTCTGACCCTCCCCCCTCTCATGTGCTCTCTCTCTCTCATTCTCTCTCTCTCTCAAATAAATAAATAAAATCTTTAAATAAAAATAAAAGATATTATCTATTTATTTGAGGGAAGGAGAGAGAGCATGGGGGGGGGAAGAGCAGAGAGAGGGAGGAGCAGACTCCCCGCTGAGCAGGGAACCCCATGCGGGGCTCGATTGCAGGACCCCCGGACAATGACCTGAGCCGAAGGCAGACGCTTAACCATCTGAGACCCCCGGGCGCCCCCGCCCCCTTCCTGTTTATAGGCAGAAATGACTCGCTGGCAGTTGGAGGCCAGAGGCAGTAAGACGGCAGCCCAGTGCTCTGTCTACTGAGGCCCTTCACTCCGGCTCGTTACGCAGTGATGGAGGAATCAGTGCTAGGGAGAGCTTTTAAAAAGCCAGACTGGATGGGGCGCCTGGGTGGCTCAGTTGGTTAAGCGACTGCCTTCGGCTCAGGTCATGATCCTGGAGTCCCGGGATCGAGTCCCGCATCGGGCTCCCTGCTCAGCGGGGAGTCTGCTTCTCCCTCTGACCCTCCCCCTCTCATGCTCTCTGTCTCCCATTCTCTCTCTCAGGTAAATAAATAAAAAATCTTTAAAAACAAACAAACAAACAAAATATAGGATGCACTGAAGTAGAGATTTAAAGGGCCATAAGTTACAGGTTTTCCATGGTAAGGGGGATCTGTGAAGAATCAGGGCTGAAGATCATCTTTGGATAAAGATGAGGAAGGTCATTCTAAGTAAATCCAGTGATAAAAATGTACCTGGCCTGCTTAGGGCAAGAATAATTGGAGCAGTGGAAAAACATAGAGGCTAGGGGACTGTTTTTTTTCCTACTTTTGTCTTTGTCAGAAGTGCTGATAATCAGAGGAAAAGCTGGGGACCGTGTTCAGTGCAGTTGTTATAGAAAGGTAGGGCAGAAGCCTCAAGAATAAATCAATAGGGCAAAAATACACAATAGAAAAAGAGTAGGCTCTCCAATAAATTGTGCTTGGAAAATTGGATATTCATATGAAAAAATGAAATTGGACCCTTCGAAAAGTCAACTCAAAATGGATTAAATCTTTAAAAATAAGATCTAAAACTATAAAACTCCTAGAAGAAAATCTATAAAGCTCCTAGAAGAAAAAACTATAAAACTTCTAGAAGAAAATCTAGGGGAAAAGCTTCTTGATATTGCCCTTGGCAATGACTTATTGCTTAGGACACCAAAAGCACAATAAACAAATGGGACTACATCAAACTAGAAAGCTTCTGCAGAGCAAAGGAAATAATCAGCAAAGTGAAAAGACAACCTACAGAATGAAAGAAAATATTTATAAATCATATGCCTGATAAAGGGTTAGTATTCAAACTAACACCTACAACTCAATAGCAAAAAAACCACAAATGACCGGATTTTAAAAATGGGCAAAAGACCTGAATAGACATTTCCCCAAAGAGAAGGTAAATGAAAAGATGCGCCACATCATTAACCATCAGGAAAATGCAAATCAAAACCACAACGAGATATCACCTCATACCTGTTAGGATGGTTATTATCAAAAAAAGCAAAAGATAAGTGTTAGCAAGGATGTGGAGGAAAGAGATTCCTTGTGCACTGCTGCTGGAAGTTGGTATATCCACTATGGATAAAAGCATAGAGATTTCTCAAAAACTTATATGACCCAGCAACCCCACTTCTGGGTATTTATCTGAAAGAACTGAAATCAGTATCTCAAAGAGATAACTGTATATCCATGCTCAATTGCAGTATTATGCACAAAGGCAAAGAAAACAGAAAATAGGAAACAACTTAAACGTTTATCTACAGATGAATGGATAAAGAAAATGTGGTATATAAATACAATGGAATACTATTCAGCCTTAAAAAAGGAAATCCTGCTGTTTGCTACAATGTGTGAACTTAAAGACATTATTCTAAATGAAATAAGCCAGACACAGAAGAACAAATACTATGTGATCCTATTTTATATAAGTAGAAGTGGAGGAAAGAATTGTGGTTACTAGAGGCTCAGGGAAAGAGGAATTAGAGAGGTATATATAGTTTTACTTATGTGAAATGAATAGTCTTAAAGATCTACTGTACAGCACAGTGCATATAGTTAACAATACTACATTGTACACTTAGTTTTTTTTTTAAAGAGACCGCACGCAGTGGAGAGGGGCCGAGGCGGCGGGAGAGAGAGAATCTCAAGCAGACTCCATGCTTACTGCAGAGCCCAACATAGGGCTCCATCTCACAAACCTGAAACTGTGACCTGAGCCAAAATCAAGAGTCAGATGCTTAACCTACTGACCCACCCAGGCAACCTGTACACTTAAAATTTCAAGACGGTAGATTTTATGTCAAATGTTCTTATCAAAAAGGGGGAGGGGTGCCTGGATGGCTGTCGGTTAACCATCTGACTCTTGAATTCGGCTCAGGTCTGGATCTTGGTGTCATGACTTCAAGCCCTGTGTTGGACTCCTCACTGGGCGTGGGGCCTACTTAAAAAAAAGAGGGAGAGAGGAAACTTCTAGAGATGACAGAGGAGTTTAGAGCATCATATATGGGTGATGATTTCATGGGTACACAGTTATCTTCAAACTCATCAAATTGTATATATTAAATATGTCCAACTTTTTTGCATGTCAATCACATTTCAATGAAAAAATAATTATAAATAAATAAATAAATAAAGTTAAATGTCTAGTTAAATATCTAAATGGAGAGGACACTCAGATATGATACCTACCTGGAATTTGAAAGTGAGGATGTTGAGGCAGAGAAGGACAAAGCACGACAATTGGGGAAGAAGAGTGGTTTGAGCAATCATGTTGCTTGTGGTGGGTTAATAGGAATAGTAATGTAAATATCTGGTGGTTAGGCTCTGGGTGCAAGGATTGAGGATGTAATTTCACAGCAATTCATAGATGGATGAGGCCTGAGGGTGGGGATAATTGAAATGACTCTCCATTATCCTTCCCAACTCCCATCCATTCACCATTTTGAGTATATGGAAGAAAGGCAAGGAACACAGAGAAGACATGGAGAAAAGTCAGAAACTTAAGTTAATAAGATGAAAGACTATAGATTGAGGTCAGGGAGGAGGAAGGATGCCCCTTCCAAACAAATACCAGGTATCTTTACAATGAGGACATGCAGGGGAATTAAGCCATCGTTTCTCTAATGCAAGCCAAGTCCTTCCCAAACACATTTCCAGTTTTATTTTCTGATTTCCCTTTCTGTAATCTCAAATAGACCCTGTATTTTTCCAGTTTTCCCATTCTGTACTCTCCATCTAAGAATGCTTTCACTATCCCCCCTATATCAATGTCATACCATTTATTAGGGTTCAAATTAAATATTACCTCTCTGAGGTTTATTCATTTCCCTCACTGAATTCCTTTTCCATGCTCAGGAAGAACCCTATACTTCTGTCATTTATTACAAACTCTAAGTATTTATAGAGAAATCTTAACTCCTCTGCCATATTACAAGATCCTTAGAGGCAAGAACCATGGGTTCCCTCTCCTGTATTTGTCACTATGTCTTGGTATAGTAGATATTTAATAATGTTAGCTAAATTCAATTAAATTCCTATGCTACTGATGATCCCAGGGAAGGGAAGAACAATACTAACATTAGCTCAAGGACTCAGACTGTCTTGCTAACTTCTTTTTCCATGATGATTAGAATAATCCCTATCAAAGGGCAGGTGCTCAACAGATACTGAAAGAATGAACAAATGAACAGAGATCAGTATTTCCCAGTGGTAACAGACAGAGGCTCTTGAAAGAACCATGAATGGTATGCCCTTTAAATAAGAGTCTTTGATCCTCAACTGCCTTGTGCCCACATTTCCACTCAGCAACACATAACAACTGCTTAAATGGCAGCTCTAGGATGATCAGAAACCATTAAGTTTTTTAATTGAAGTATGACTTACACACAATAAAATCTAAGTTCATAGACATGTGATACATATTTACATATGTACGTACCTATGTCACCATGACCCGATTAAGATCTAGAAAAGCTCCAGCACTCCAGCAGGCTCTCTCTTGCCCACGCCCTCACCCCACCCTCATAAAACTACTTCTATCAATATAGATTAGTTTTGCCTGGAAAAAGTTTATCTTATCCTTCCATTGTTCACTGCCTTATGGAAGTGTGAATTCCTCGAGGCCAAAATGGCCATCTTCTCTGTCCTTTGAATAGTCATTAGAAGGTAGATGGCACCACCACACTTTTGCTAAAAAAAATCCTAAGCAATAACAGCAATGGTTTCTAACAGGCGAGCCTATTCTCATATACATTAATAAAGGAGAAGGGCACAAAACTAACAAAACACTAATATATATGTCCACTTTATGGCACACTGTAGCTGACCCAGTACGTGGATGCTCTCTGAACCAGTTTTTTTTGGAGACACACACGGAGCTGTAATCAAAGCATGCGCTAGTCTGATTGGGATGCCCGCTGCTCTGCTCCACATCAGATAATTGTCCTAAGTACCCATACTCCCACCCCCAACACACAGACAAGACTGAGTCTTCCCTGAAGAGACAGAACACCAGTTTTAGAAGCAGAAGTAGAACATCTCATTACTTCTCTCAGAACGCTATTGTTTTTAAGCAATGAGCATCTGGTTTGTTTCATTACATTTGATGAGGAAAATGATTTATTATGATGACCATGGTATGTGAAAACCATGAGCTCTCAGATTTTATTAAAACAAACCTTGGTAAGAATAATGCTTTTCTTGTTGAATTCAGTAAAGGATCTTTCTTTATGTCAGACGATGATTCAGCTAATGCAGAATGAATGTGCAGGTAAAGATTTTGATACATGGATCAATATTTCATATCAAATTACCTGAACTCTTCTGAGAGTGACTAGTTTTCTATTCCCCGTGGAAACAGGACAGGAATGCTAATGCAATGCAGTTCTGAGGCATTGCCCTCAGCCAGAGGAAGCCTGTAGTTCTAGCTTTGTTACAGCATATAAATGAAGACCAATGTTGTTCACAGTTAAGTTCAGCCCTAAACTTTTGAGAGGTATAAGTCTATGCCTTTAGGGGACTGTCTAATAATGAACATCTTATGTAAATGAGTGTTATTTTAGTAGCCTCTAAAATAGAAGCTAGCTTTTTATTTTTAGACTTTCTACAAAGTTGACATTTTATTAAGTGAGCTGAAAAAAATAATATTCATGGTTTGATCAAGTACCAAATCCACAAACCTTTGTACAAATAATTACGTAAGAGCAAGTATCACTTCGTAATACTTGTCACTTGTACTTGGGAATCGACACAAGTATTTTCTCCTCCTCCTACAAATCCACTTCAGCCTCATGAGCTACTTCAAGTCCTGAAATCTTTCTGTCTCACCGCCTGCAGGAAGCCGTTGGTGTGAGATGTCATTCCTTCAAGACAAAGCCTGAACACAAAGCAAAGACAACCTGGGTAAAAAGTCTTCTCAATGCTCTTTAGAGAAAATTATACACACTCAAAATTAAACCCTTGCATCTCATTAAATTAAAAGAAACTATAAGCTATAACCTCAGTGCTGATGAAATGGTTTTATTATCTGAACACCCTAATTTTTCCTAGGCAATGAACAATTTCACCTAATGCACATTCCCCTAACTGTAGAGCATACTGAGTTGTCCCAACCAGCTTCTTACTGTGAATAGCGTATTAATGGTTTGTTAGTCACATTGTAGAAAGTAAATATGTATCATAGAAGGGGAGAAAAATTTGTATTGCATAATTACATAGGTTTGTGTAAAAAGGGACGATCTATACCCAGTCTGAAAATTAGCAATTTTTGTTGCGATCCAAAAATACCAAGAATGCAGAAAGGCAGAGATTCTCAGCTTTGCCGATGTGACTTTATTTGCAAGTAAATACATAAAAGCAACAATGCTTAATTTGAGCCTTTTGAATACAATCACTAAATTTAACTCTGTAATCTTAAGATATATATATATATATAGTCATAGGACACAGCCTTTGCTTTTTCTTGTTAAGTGGTCAGTCCTTATCAGCACAGTAGATCCACCGAGTCAGTAATGAAGCCTGGATACAAGTGAGCCACAATGTCAATGGTATCTCCATTTAAATTCCAGCCCTCCTACTGACTAGCTCTATAACCCAAGACAAATAACTGATCCTTGGTTACTCTTGGTTCATGAGAAGTTATGTTTCACAACACATGAGAAATGAACACTAT
This sequence comes from Mirounga leonina, assembly GCF_011800145.1. Lineage (NCBI taxonomy): Eukaryota > Metazoa > Chordata > Mammalia > Carnivora > Phocidae > Mirounga > Mirounga leonina. The sequence goes on from NW_023270377.1 coordinate 61,974,360, forward strand.
GTGATCAGTATCATGCCTGGCCCATACTGAGTCCTCAGTGCAGCATAGCTATCATGACTTTGATTATGATGTGATTATTTTCAGTGATGCCAACACTTATCCTGGTCATGCACTAAGCCAATAGTGTTTCCAAGTCATTAACCCACACCAAAAGAGGTGGGACTTTCATTCTGAGAGTGCCACATAAATCCACTACGGAAACAGCTTGAATCTCCCCAGAATCCCACTGGAGACTAAAAAAGCTCCTTCAAAAGTCAGTACTAGGACATTCTCAGGCATCTGGGTCAAGATGATCACATAAAGGGAGCCCCTGGGAGAAAATTCAGGGATTGGGGCAGCGAGGACCAGGCAAACATGGACAGTGGGATTTTATTAAAATAAAACTTCTGTATCTCTTTGCCATTTAAGTGGAATTCAACTTTTTTATTTTCTCCTTTTTAAAAGTTACAACTATAAGCTCTTTCAAACCCAAGTATACCTAAAGTGATGCACAGTCATTTTCATTCTAATGCCCATAACTCGGGGCTAGTATTTTTAATAGAAAATAAAGTAGTAGAATGAAGCGGGGGAGATCAGAAGGGGAAACGAACCATGAGAGACTATGGACTCTGAGAAACAAACTGAGGGTTCTAGAGGGGAGGTGGGTGGGGGGATGGGTTAGCCTGGTGATGGGTATTAAAGAGGGCACGTTCTGCATGGAGCACTGGGTGTTATATGCAAACAATGAATCATGGAACACTACATCAAAAACTAATGATGTAATGTATGGGGATTAACATAATTAAAAAAAAAGAAAAGAAAGTAGTAAAGACATTTGAAAAAATTAACTATCTACAGTTCTGTCTTTCTAAAAGAATTCATTTTTATCTATTACTTTCCATTTATTTATATAAATGTTAATTATTTTCATGTACAGTTCTACTAAGCATTTTATTAGGACTATAAATAATATGGTTACTTTACAATTACTTTTAATTGATTACATGCTATTTTATCATTTTGATGATAATAATTTAAAAAATTCTATTAATATTAGACATTAAGATTGCTTTAAGTTATTTGAATTTGCTATAATTTGTGTTGCATGTAGTATGTATAGATACATGCATATGTATATTTTTAAGTTGTAATAAATAGCTACACACATGTATTTTTTGCCCCTGTATAATTCTTTGCTCAGGATACATTCATAGGAGTTGAACTGCTGAGTCACAGTCTATGAACATACATATGGTTATAATTCTGATCACCATGTTGCTTTCTCAACAGGTCATACCGGCTTGCCATAATTATTGACTATTTCAAATTTCTCACTGAATTATGGTGTATGAACTCTAAAAATGTTATATTAGTCCACGTTACTGATTTTAGAGATGTAGCGATTAAATCCCAGAGAGATGAAGTCACTTCTTCAGCCTGCAAAACTGATTAATGGCAGAATTCAAACTTAAACCCAGGTCTTCTGACTACTTCTTCTGGGTCCTCACTGTATCACCTTATCTGCAGTTTCCCACTTGCCTCAGAATATTCTCCTCAGATAGAATACCAACCACAAGTCAACAGAGAAGGGCAAATGACAGGTATGAGGGAAATCAGAAAATATTCAAGAGGGTACATGTGGGTAGAAGGGAAAACAGAAGATACAACAAGAATCATGGAAGGACAACATCTCAAGGCCATTCCAGATCATTTCCATTCCAGAAAGTGCATTTACCTAGTTGTAAGCATCAAAGCATGGCCACGACAAGGGATCTTACCGCTAGAATTGGCAGTAACACATTTAAAAGTTTCATGTCAAAAACAAAATTAAAAATTAAAAAATTTTTAAAAAGAAGAAGTTTTATTACAGGACAGTTAGGCATTCACAGCGCCCAATAGAACCTACCTCTCAATCAGTAACAATTAGTGGTATGTCTTACACTTTCCAAGTACTTTATAGCTTCCACAGCAATCCTACACAAAAGCTGAGGAAGTGAGGGCAGGCATCATTTTCTCATTTTACAGATGAGAAAAATGAGTCTCAGAGCACAGTGGTGTGATGAAACATAATTGGCAGGGCCCAAACTACCACCTCAATCTTGACTTTTCCCTCAATGTTCTCCCACAGTGACATGACTTTTATTTCTTAATAAGGTGAGTTTACTAATTAAAACAAATATACTTGAATTGCTGGATTTTTAAAACTTGTTTTCTAAGTCGTGTTGTTGTTGCTGTTTTAATGGACTCAGAAATTCTAAAGACTGCATGTCTGGCTTCTATTTTTGCCACAAGCAAGTCGATTCATCCTTCTGAAATCATTTCTTCTTTTGTGAAATGAGAAATTTGAGATGGTTGATCCTTAGGGTCTATTCCCAATGTTCATATTCTATGTCATCTGCAATTCTTTTTTTTTTTTTTTTAAAGGTTTTATTTATTTATTTGAGAGAGAGAGAATGAGAGAGAGCACATGAGAGGGGGGAGGGTCAGAGGGAGAAGCAGACTCCCTGCCAAGCAGGGAGCCCGATGCGGGACTCGATCCAGGGACTCCAGGATCATGACCTGAGCCGAAGGCAGTCGCTTAACCAGCTGAGCCACCCAGGCGCCCGTCATCTGCAATTCTGACAGAATTATTTGATGGGGCCATTAGGTGAAAGTGAAAACTTAGGGAGAACTCTAAAAGTTGAAACTCCTTCAACAAGGGACATACTCCAAGCAATTTCAAAATATTTTAAATGACACAAAGAACAAAATTTTAAATGGAGACATATTCTAATGGCTAGACAAATTTTATTTTCACTGTTAAGACAGGCAAAATGATGACAAATTTGCTGTTTCAATTTTAGAAAGAGTCCAAGCTAACCAATAAGCAAAAGAGTACACCTTGAAGCATGATACCATGGCAACGTTTTGTGGCCTTGTTGAACTTGGAAAAGCACACCAAACGAATAATGAAACTATGAATAATGAAACAAATAATGAAACAAATAAATAATGAACTATGCCTTCATTCTAAGCAGACTGAGACTGTCTAAAAGAATGGGCAAAGTGCTCATTTGGCCAAGATACTACTTTTCAATGACGGCTTTTCACCCCCTAGTCAGTCATGAAGCCAACAGAATATATGGCAACTTGCATATTTTTTAAATGTAATTAATTACAATGAATTGTCAGAGTACATAAGAGAATGCAGCAGAAGGCTGGGCTACTTATTAAGATACTGCTTCTCCCCCTCAGAGTTGGCCCTCTGCAAACTTCAATTCAGCTGGCTCTTAGGAACTGGTGCCTTATGGAGTTGAGCTTCTAAGAAGCGCTAGAGGGACGCTGGAAGATTGCAAGAGGAAGATGGGATGTGCTCCTTTCTCTTCTGCTTCCTGTTCGGGCCACCACTTCTCCATCGCCCTCTCCCCCGACGCCCCCAGCAATGCATCTTCACCCCAGCAGTGAAATTCCAGTGGCAACGGCAGCTTGCTGTTTGCAGTTTTTCCTTATTCCCACAGCCAGCCTCGTTGTGGTCCTGCTGACTCCAGCTGGTCAACGTTCCCTCTTTGATGTCTAGCTCCATGGCTCCTCCTTCTAGCTTCTAGGTTCTGATAACTCCACCCACTTCCTATGAGCCCCTGGTCCTCAGAGAGGTAGCTTCTTCCTGCCATTACTATCTCCATGATACCTCCAGGGCACGGCTCATCCCAGAATGTACAGAGTGCCAGTCCTTGAAATGTTTGTTACTGTTTCCCCAGAATGTAAATTAACTACATCACTAAGCACACTGTTTAGTTCAGCTGACTTTTTCTTCACAGTTAGACTTTCTCAAAAAAGAAGCAGTGAGATGATTTGCATTCAGGTCAAGCTCTTTATCTCATTGCAGACTGGCAGGAAAGAGTCAGCAGATCAATTACTTGGGGCAACACAGTCTTAGTGGTTCCCCAGTTAATGTTTCTTTATATTATAGTCACTCCTAAAAATAACTCCTGTGATTTCTGTCTCATAATGGGACCCTGACTGACACAGAAGTTAGGTATAGGTAATACTTGAGTAACTTGTATTTCATTATATACATGCATGTGTACAAAATGGATTGATATAAAATGTACCATAGGATCAAAAAGTTGGATATACATTAGCCTAACATGTAGATTATAAGAAAAAAATATTTCCTAAATCCCAGTTGCACGCATATCTACATTGCCTTCCTGTGACACTATATTTTAAAATGTTTTATTTATTTATTCATGAGAGTCAGAGAGAGAGAGAGAGACAGAGGCAGAGGGAGAAGCAGGCTCCCCACCTAGCAGGGAGCCCGATGTGGGACTCGATCCAGGACCCTGGGATCATGACCTGAGCCGAAGGCAGACGCTTAACCATCTGAGCCACCCAGGCGCCCAATGACACTATATTTTAAACAAATAAAGAAACTCAAAGAAAAATATTCAAAGAACTCCACCCAATACAAACTTCCATCTACAAAGGAGAAAAAAAGGTAACAGTAAATGAGAGATACTCTATTTTTTTAGGCTTGAATGTGGTTTCTTTTAGGACTTAGGAAAATGTGTTAATTTGTATGAGTACATTGTGTGATACAAATTCAGAGCACCTAAAGAAATTCTGGGTTTTCTTTTAAAAAGCACTTGTCACTTACAATCATATTTATGGGCAGAGTTGCTTGTGTCCAGCAATTACAGGAAAAGACTATTGAGATAGGCTTATCTTTCAACTATATAAATATTTCCTACTGACCTAGCAATAACTTTACCTAATAGCTCACTAACCCCCCTGTAAAGTCAATGCCTTCTAGAGTTTGCTTCATGACCAAAGTTAGTGCTATCTATAAAGTGGGTTCTAGGCTGAGAAAGTAGAACACATAACATATAACATGTGCATACCTGAGCATTATCACATCACTATAAAATATGAGGCTCATTCTTTTATTTGTCATCATGAAATTACAGAAAACATTTTGTTGATTTCATATAAATGAACACACACATACCTTACAGGGTGTCTAGAAATTTGAAAATACAGGGCCAATTATTTCATTTTTTATTATAGAGCTATTCATATGTGACTATATAGTTTATCGCCCAAACTGGGTCATTTTGAATACAAGGGAGAGGTAACTGCCTAGGACCCTAAGATAGATTGTATGGTTACCAAACTCATGTAAGAAGTCAGCCTCCAAAGATGCATTTACATATCAACTGAAAGAACTATGACATAATGGAGATTAAGTCAACACATGTTAAATAAAATGAAAAAAAAAGTATGATAAATAGTACTCTGTGCTTCTAAGTATCTTGCATGTAAATACGTAATTTCTACGTCACATAGAGTCTTATTCCATGATGTATCCTTTGACATTGCTCAGAATAGCTAGAATATTTGTAAAAATAAAGCACACATGGCAATCATGAGATTGTGCCTTAGACCTTGGACTGCATTTGCATGAAGGCCACAGGCTGCTTGCAGCCAATGACTGAGCACAACAGGAATACTAGAGTAAGGCCATTTCTAAGAAACATAGGTCTCCTCTGATGGAGACTGTGCCTCTAGGACTCTCCAACTGAACTTTCTTTAGAAAGGCAGGGCAGTCTTAGAGATTCACCGAACCTTTTTTCCTTCGCTCTCTCCCACACTGGGGGTCAGTCTTACACTGGGGTCTGAAGGCTCTTCCAGGCTCCCCCAACACCCTCCCCATTTTTGCTTATAACAGGCATTTCCCCGAATCAATTTCTTATACATTTAATCTGTTCTTGGTATCTCCCTCTCACAGGACCCAGACTAAGCACAGATGTTTATTGACCTAAATCTAGTTTATATGTATTCTAAATACAAAGAATATTTTAAAACTGAGGGCACTTGAATCAGTCACATTTACACACTGAAACTCTACTATATGTGGTAAACCCAGAGAAATACGTATACTCTCCCTACAGGATTAAGCCAATTCAAATTGGAAAAGTTAACAGCATTTAATAAGACTTCAGTGTTCAGCCTGAATGTATTTCAACATGGCAGAGAAAACCAAAGCTATTCTCATACTAGAGACTGATATCTCCTAGCCTCACCTATAAAAGGAGGTGTTCTGATGATACATGTGACAACTTCTACATCTAAAATTCTATGGTTTCCTAAAATTACTTATGAATCAATTTGTTTTTATTTTTTAAGATTCTCTATCTACTGTTGTGGGTGCATGGTGCTTTGCATTTGGTAAGTATCTCTTTAACGGAATCTTTAACAGAATTTCAGGGTAGAAAGGGTTCTAAAGTGACTTAATCCACCCTAGGAGATGACATGCATCAGGTTCATTTGACCTAAAGTCAGAAAAAAGCTGTACAGTGCAAGCTGCTCAGGCATTTTTCTAACAGCCCACGTAAGAATAAACATTTTTAATGCTGTAAGAAGCAGCTGTGGCCTCTCACCTCTTAAAATCGGTTCACTGCCTTGTTATTTTATTAAAAACACTTAAGAGTGTTGTGAAAATTCGAATTACCTTGTTTTGATTATTTCTGATGTTGACAATATACATTTTTTCCTCTTGGGTTAGATGGGCAAACACACTGTCCATTCCAAGCAAGTTAATAGAAAATATATTTTAAATATCCATTAAAGTATTTAAGGTTCTATAAATGGTAACAATGACTACATGAGGTCAAGTTAGCTAACTTAACCAAAGAAGGAAGTCATTTGGAAATCATGCTGAAGTTAGGGCAGGCTGGTGGAGTGGAGAAGTACTGGATTAAGAGACAGCCGTGCATGTTTCATTTCAGATTCAGCTTTTAATAAACTAACTGTGTGACCCCTGAAATGCTACCTACCCTCTCAGGATTTCTGCTTCTCCAGCTGTGAAATAAGAGGGTTGGACAAGATGGCTTATGAAGTCCTCCACAGCTGCTTTAGTCCCATGGATTCTGTGTGCACTTTTCTATCACACACGATGACTAACATCAAACTACAGACTCAACCAAAACTGAGAGCTTCTTAGTATTAGAGGAAGAAACCCCAAATGTGAACGATCTGACAAGAAGAAAAACATCTAGTTCTCTTCTCATTTTTATTTTTTTAGGATTTTATTTATTCATTTGAGACACAGAGATACAGAGAGAGAGCATGAGCAGGGGAGAGGCAGAAGGAGAGGGAGAAGCAGGCTCCCCGCCGAGCCAGGAGCCAGAAACGGGGCTTGATCCCAGGACTCTGGGATCATGACCTGAGCCAAAGGCAGACACTTAACCACCCAGGCGACACTCTCTTCTCATTTTTAAAGCATTTGTCGTAACCAGATGCAGTATGAAAGGGAACCAGGATAGGGGAGCCTGAGCGGCTCAGTCAGTTAAGCCTCCGACTCTTGGTTTCGGCTCAGGTCCTGATCTCAGGGTCGTGAGTCCCACGTCTGGCTCTGCACTCCGCTCGGAGTCTGCTTGAGATTCTCTCTTTGCCCCTCTCCCTACTCTCAATCTCTCTCTAAAAATAAAGTCCAAAAAAAAAAAAAGAAAAGAAAAGAAAGGAAACCAGGATAATTTAAGGAAAAGCAACTTCCAAGCAAACATTCCACTGACAGGCCCTCTTACTGCCTTCTACACAGCCACTGAGGACTGAAGGATAAAAGCTATTCTTGTTCCCTTCAGTCTGTTGGACAGAGAGAAGCAGAGCTAAGTGTCAAAGTGTTTCCTGCTCTGATGACAGATGGCCAGGCTTGATGTAGAAGGGCTAAAAGAGACCATATCCCACAGAAGGGCAAAAAAAAAAGTGCTCCTGGCTCTCACCATCTCTCTTAACCGTCAAAGCCCTTCACCCACAGAACCCAACATGAATTCCAAACTTTGACCTCAGTTAGCAACTGGCCATTCCCATGAAACACAACTTTCCCTTGTCAGCTGAAATTCCATCCAAAGCTATTTCCTATTCCAAGGTAATGACGTTGTAAGCACATTGTAAGTCATTCTTTCCAAGTAAGTAAATTTGAAAACTGTAACAGTAGGGTTCCAAAAAAGGCAGTTTCTACCACATTTATGTACCCCAGTTGAGAATTTGTTCATACTCAGCCTTAAGAATGAGGTTCATTCTTTTAAATCTATTCAAGGGGTCTCTGGGCCAGATAGCCTTAATTAAGTGAAAAATAAGTGTAGTTACTAAAGGAAAAGACAACAGGTAAAAAGAATAATCCCTCTAGGCAAATATGACATTGGGAAACAACCACTATTTATAATAGAATTTGCCACAGGCAGATAGCATCTTATAACTCAGACTTTGAAAACGCATTTGCAAATTTTCACATCAATATTTACATGAAAATTTACCAGTAAGACATGACACTTGGCACAATGCCTTACTTTGGAAAAAATTTTCTACTAAACAAAGATAACATAGATTTCACTTTAAAGCTTAATACTATAAACTTTTTAAAAAATCATTTCCAACCTTCTGCCAAATCAGTATTAGTACGTGCATGACTAAGAGAAGCTCAGTCTTCCTAAGACTTGAACTTAAGCAGCCTAACTCATTAGTAGTAGCATTCAGTATTGAAATAACCAGGAAGAAGGTTATGGCAGCCTTGAAGAATTACTTTCACAGATAAAGGTGCCTCAGTTTATGCAGGAATAGCAAAAGAGTAGTAGGGGAAACACAATCTAGGAAAGGAACTCCATTGTCCAGCAGCAGCTGGTGTTGCCGTGTTAATAGCTTTGCAAGACACTAAAACATAATTCTTGTTGGTGAAGATTATAGTGATAACACACATTGCAACAACTGATTTTTTCAATTGTATGACGTGGAAACTCTTCACTTCTTTCAAAGCATCAGATGGATTTTAAAATGTTCCTAATGGCCATAAGTAATAAGCAACAACTACAGTGGTCAGAGGACTTGTAACATCTTTCACTGGCAAAACAAATTATTTTCAAAGGTATTTTTGGTATATACCTAAAAAATATTTACTATAAAGGATAAACTACAAATATTTTTGTAAGTCAAAGAAAAATGCACAAATATTCTTCGGAAGCCTGTTACAATGATTTAAAATACTACTCTGTCGCACAGAAAAAATGAGATATAGGCTTACAGTTACATAAGAATTATATAAAGTAACTTGGCAGATCCTACCTTTTTTAGGAACCGGACTCCATAGGTAAATACATAAAGGGAAAATGAAAATCTCCACCTGTAGAAGTTTAAAAAAACATTCTATGACATCCAGTTTATGTATTCACAGCATAGTATTCTGAAACATGTGAGTGAAAAGAAGTCCATTAAATTTGCCAACCCCCCCACCCCCCACCCCGGGCCCCACCACTCCAACTAGGGATTAAGTTTAATGGGCAATTTCAGTGTTAGCTAAACACATGGGCATGGTTTATTGCAAAATCTTAAATATTAATAATTCATAACAAATTTTCTTCCAGTTACTGTATTTGCCCATCTGTTCATCTTCTCTCTCCAACATATGCATTTCCTCTTATTAATCGCTCATGAAGGAATACAGTTCAACAATACAAAGGTACGTAAGATTGCTTTGAATTCCTTGTCTAATTCAGATATTAAGTAAATAAGTTAACTGAAGTTCATACTTGTTTAAAAAATAAAAGCCTTAGTATTTTTAAGTCAGGTAAGATTTTTTCCTTCATCTTTTAACAAATACTTATCGACATCTTTGTGGATGTTTGTAAAGGAACCCACTTGGAATCTAAGTCATCCACCTGATATACGACTGTTAATGACAACCTTACACCACCCCAAACCGTACATCTAGCTGTTAGACTTTCATTTTTTTAGTGAGGAAAAACATTTTTGGTTCTCTTTCAATTTTCAATGATTCAATGTTTAAGTCTTAAAATATAAGACTTTATGTGGACAATGGTGATGTTTGCAGGAGGAAAAAAAAGTTGAAGCCCTACTTTTTACCCTAAAGATGAACCGCACTTAGATATAGGACCTAAATTTGAAAGGTGAAACTGTAAAGCTAACAGAGGAAATTGCTGGAAGAGATCTTTGCAATTTGGGGATAGCCAAAAACTTCAAAATAAGACCTTCAAGACCTCAACTTAGGAAGAAAATTCATGCATTTGATATCAAAATTAAAGATTTTATAAAATGGCCTTCATAGATAATAAACAGATAATAGATTAGATTTTTTTTTACAGTATCAAAAATTACTGGGACAATGGAACACATTAAATATGAATCTTAAATTAGACATCAGTGTTATTTAAATGTTAAATTTATTGAGTGGGAGAACTGTATTACAGTCTATGTAGGAGAATGTCCTTGTTTTTAGGGGATTTACAGTGAAATATTTAGTGGTGAAGTACCTGAAACTTTAAAAATATATACATAAGACTTTGTAAAAAGACTTTATATAAATTACATATTATATGTATATATGGTTTACCCTAGTACTCAATTCCCAATTTTACTTCTTATATTTTCTGGGTGTGAATAGCTATGCCTTTAAAGTTTCACTAATTAGCATTTCTGAGGTTATGCTGTTAGTAGTTCTATGGGGTACAAGTTATAAATGAACACAAGGGAGAAAGGGGCTAGTCAACTTAAATCTGTCAGGAGGCAAATTATGTGTTTGCAAGCCATGTAATATTTTCAAATAAGGTAAAAAAAGGGGGGGAGGGAAGGGAGGGATAGGTGATTTTAGGAGATGATTCAAATTTTAGACAAAATATTCTGGAAAAAATGACAGCTTCTGAAGGTAAGAGGAAAAGAATAATGGTGGGGGGCCTCTGAGAGCTGAGTAAGGCCCAATAGCAGACACAAGTATCCCTCGGAATTTCATTCCTGGGCTGATTCACCTTTCAAACATCCTGGAATTCAAACCAGAACTAACATTTAGAGAAGAGCTTTGAACTTCAGGGTTGAGAATCTTCAACTAATAATTCATAAAACCTGAATTCAGGAAGAAACGATAAAAACGGATGGAAGCAGTATAATAATTCAACGAAAACTTGCAAATGATAAAGAAAAGCCCTCTTGTAAGTAAAGGTGGTTCACTTACTGCAGCATCAAAGTCAAGGACTTAATTTTAACCACTTCTCCGTTACTGATTTTTGGTGGTTGTGGATAAGAGTTGTCTGTATATAAAAAAATATTAAAAAAAAAAAGAGTTGTCTGTATGTTTCCTTCTGGATGTATAAATTCTAGATCAGAACTGAAGACCAGGAACCAGAAGTGACAACCACAGGGTCCCATGCTTGGTTTTAATGTTTTGCTGGCACTATCTTGAAATTCTTCGTAACTGTTGAACAGGAGACCCCACATTTTATTTTGCACTGAGCACTGCAACTACGTAGCTGGTTCTGATTCAAACACACAGAATCTCCTAACTTTGGGCAAATCTATTATTCTTTGACCTCAGTTTTCATCTCTATAATGGGAGAGCAGGTTTATAGTATACTCTTTTGATATTACAACCCAAGGATTTGGTGGCACAAGTAATCTCCACTTCCCAACGTATGAAACCAACCTACTTCACGCATATGCAAGTCACTTTTCTGGCCTCTGAAGGCAAGTGAATTTGCAACTCCCAGATTAAAAGATTTATAACAGCTGTTTCAGCTCTAAAACTCCTCTGTTAGTAGTCAGTGATCAGGCAATTTTTATGTATAATAAAAACTTTATGGAAGTCATTGGAATTCTTATAATCACTTAATGTACCTACATTTTATTCCCTCACTAAATTGACCCAGTTTTCCTAAGATCTAGGTTCTAATACAGGACACCAATGCCTCCATCATTTGAATAACAATTTGCGATGAATAATTACAAGACAGAGTTTATTTCCACAAAATATCTGCAGGAAGCAAAATTTTCAAGCATTCTGCCACATGCATAACTTTTTTTATTTGTGTAGTTTCATATAAGTTACAGTTTTAAATTGTGTCTAGCTACAGTCTCCTGATGGATAGCCTCCACCAACTTCCCACTAAAATACCTATAAAACAAGAGGTAAATAAAAGTGCATGCAACCACAAAATAGATACATATATAACCTTCAACCTACTGCAAGAATCAGAGAATTTTACAGCAGAAAACAAACAATAAAATTAGATTTTTAAAATGTAATTCAAGGCAGAGAAAAGCAAGCTATGAGTCCTGAAGGAAGTAGGAAAATCTTAGCGTATCTCCCTTTCTCTGCTTTCTACTATCTCGGATACAAATGCAACAATCTGTATGGTCAGAAACCTGTTCTCCATCATGAATGAGGCTTTTTGGGGCAGGAGGAGAGTCCCCCCACCCTATCATTTAGTGACTGCTACTTTTAAAAGGTAAGTGGGGAGAAAGGGAAATATGTAGCTCCCTGGGGTTTCAGTTGCAGAAAAGCAGATTTAGAGACAAGATGATTTATGGTGGCATATATTCTGGGTGTTGGAGTCGTTAAATAATCCATATAAAGAGTATGAAGAACAAGGCATTAGCAATTGCTGCTTTATATGAAACTCTTCTAGACCACTGAAAATAGGCCAGGGCCTGCAAACGTCAACTGCTACAAGGTCTGAGATCTAAAAGAGGACTTTTACTAAGCAAACAAGAGGACGACAGAGAGAGGGTGGGACCCAGGGCAATCCACACACCCTCTCTGTGAGCGGGTCTAAATGGATATTGCCAAATTCAGGAATGAAAATAAGAGCTAAATGTTAACATAGGTCTACCAAGAAGTAGTGCATAAATATGGAAAGAAAAGAGCATGCTAAAGAGTCAAACAAAGACCTGTCTCCTAAAAACAACTCCCTAGAGGAACCAGATGTAATTTTTAGAAAAGTATTTGGCATTGTTAGTACGATACAAGAAGACATGTCCCTTAAAGGCCAAAGTAGAAAGCCATAATCAATAAAGGACTACTGGGTATGATAAAAAGAGAATCTAAGTGAAATAAAGAAGCAGTACAATGGTTCTAAAAATGAAGTGACAGAATATTACCCACATGGGGGGAGAGAGAAAAATGGAGATGTGTACCATGTAAAATTAAATCATTGATGTAGAAGACAAACACCCCCATATGACCAGAGAAAAGAACCAATAGATGAAAGAAGACTAGATCTGAAGGACCAGAAAAATCAAGTCTAATTATAGTTGTTTCTGAGAAAACACTACTGCAGAACTGAAATAGAATAATCAAAGACAGTAAAAAAACAAAATCTGAACAGAATAAAAGAGGACTAAATTGTATTCCAAATAATATCAATTCAAAGCCGCATTCTGACAAAAGTTTTGAATCCTTGGGTTAAAATAAAAAAAAGAAAAAATCTTCAGTACCAGGCATAAAAGCAAAAACAAGTCAACACAAAAATCAAATGAAAGTAAGTCACCATTAAAGAAACAAATGTCCAATTGGTCTTAAATTTCTCCTCTGTATTACTAACCTACAAAAGAAAGAGAAGACTCAATCAGAGCTAGCCACTGCCAGCCAAACTGCCTTTCACTTGTGAAGGAATAGGAAAAGCAGTCTCGCATAGTCCAAAGTTCTGAAAATACAGTGCTTATTAACCTTTACTAAAATATTCCTTAGCTTAATTCCAACCCATCAAAATACAAATAAAAATTAAGAATTCAAAAAGCTTAATTTTGGAATAAAAGGACTAGGGTTAGCAACATAAATAACTGCCTTAAATTTCATGGCCAAATTAAATGCTATCGCCCTTCAGGGACAATGTAATTAATATAAAATATTTAACAATAACCAGGGGATAAATCCTTAGCTTATACTAATGAAAGGAGGGGATGGAGAAGGGAAGCATTAAACTTATTCGTACAGAGACATTTCAAAAGACACTGTTGTTATGGTAATAATAGAAATATAGTTAGGAAGGTTTTCTTTTTTTTTTTAATTTTATTTTATTATGTTATGTCACCATACATTACATCATTAGTTTTTGATGTAGTGTTCCATGACTCATTGTTTGCGTTTAACACCCAGTGCTCCATGCAGAACATGCCCTCTTTAATACCCATCACCAGGCTAACCCATCCCCCCACCCTCCTCCCCTCTAGAACCCTGTTTGTTTCTCAGAGTCCATAGTCTCTCATGGTTTGTCTCCCCCTCCGATTCCCCCCCTTCATTTTTCCCTTCCTGCTATCTTCTTCTTTTTTTTTTTTTTAACATATATTGTATTATTTGTTTCAGAGGTACAGACCTGTGATTCAACAGTCTTGCACAATTCACAGCACTCATCATAGCTCATACCCTCCCCAATGTCTATCACCCTCCCTGCCCCCCCCCACTCCAGCAACCCTCAGTTTGTTTCCTGAGATTAAGAATTCCTCGTATCAGTGAGGTCATATGATACATGTCTTTCTCTGATTGACTTATTTCCCTTAGCATACAGAAGGTTTTCTTAAAAACTTTAAGTCTGGGTAAAGATGGTAAAAATAAATGACCTCTGTGCCTTGCACGAATGTAGCACTAAACAGACAGAAGAGGAATTTTGTGAAGCATCAGTTCCCAAGGCCACAGAAAAGAGTGAGAAACACCCTCCACCCTGCCGCCCCATTTTAGAGGCTGGAAAACAGAAAGTAAGTGTCAGGCTGGTTAGCAGAACCAAAAAGCTGGATCCTCAGCTGTCAGTGGAGGATGCTCAGAAGCACCACAGAATGCCAGGAAGACTCCTGAGGAGACTCTGCAAGTGTATCTACTTGGAAACAGAAGCCTAGGGATTAGCTCACCCAAGGCGGGGTTACTACACTGTTGCTAAGTGGCAAAACCCGGACACCAGCAGCACAGACTCTAAGGCCCCCTGCAAATTCCACAGAATTACAGTGCACTTTTTTTCGCCCTGAGAAGTCAATGTGTTCCACTACATTTGTTTGGACATGGAAACCTTTTATATCCATCAAACCTGAAAATTAGAATGGAAAGCTAGTAAAAACTACCACCCACTGAATCTGGTTTATTGTTCTTATACAACAAGGCTGAAAGGGTTCTTTGTTAAAATCAAGACTAATAAAATGTGCCATAAAAGTAGGGAATCAGAGCGTTGACATCTTGTGTCTTCCTGCCCGGTGTCACAAACGGCACCAGGATCCTCAGCTATAGGAGGATGAACATCCAAAGCAGCCCAGGACCTCAATTCAGCACACCATCTTAGACAGAGCAAGGCAGGCAGATGGGACCATTTTCCTTTCTTTTCTTTTCTTTTTTTACTTTATTATGTTAATCACCATACAGTACATCAGTAGTTTTTGATGTAGTGTTCCATGATTCATTGTTTGCGTCCAACACCCAGTGCTCCATTTTGCTTTCAACAATTATGGAGTACTTCCTCTATTCCGGGAGCTTTCTTCCTATCTATCTATCTATCTATCTATCTATCTATCTATCTATCTATCTATCTATTTATTTATTTGACAGAGAGAGACACAGCGAGAGAGGAAACACAAGCAGGGGGAGTGGGAGAGGGAGAAGCAGGCTTCCCGCGGAGCAGGGAGCCTGATGCGGGGCTCAATCCCAGGACCCTGGGACCATGACCTGAGCTGCAGGCAGACGCTTAACGACTGAGCCACCCAGGCGCCCAGTTCTGGGAGCTTTCTAAGCACTTTACAAATAGGAAGTCATTTAGTGAAACTATTCTAAACAACAAAATAGATACTCTTATCACCATGCCCCCTTCTCCCTTTTTTTAGCTGAGGAAACAAGTACAGAGTGGTTTACTAAATTGCTGAAGGTCACATAGCTAGTAAGGGAGAGAGCCAAGACTGGAAACCAGGCAGGCTGGTTAGTGTCCCAGCTCTTCACCATGAGGGTATACTACCTCTTCCCCAACTGTATACTCTTGAAAACTGAAGACAATGTACTCAGCTAAAATAGTGTTTTTTAACCCAAGGGACATTAATGGACACCACATAATGAGAATAGTCTCTGTCCTGATGAATAGAAATTGGCTGCCTGCAAAACTGGACATAGGGAAGGACTGCACTGGTGCTTTTATTCAATACCAGGGCAGCTGAAATAATACAGAGCTTGTCAGCTGAAGTCAACAGTAACCAGGGGGCCATTCTCCATCTTAGCCAATCATCCTCTCTACCAGCTGAAATACTATTCCTCCTTCAGGGTTAATGTCAAATGCTAGTTAGTCTATGAATCCACCTTTTCTGAATGGTGCAACAGTGAAAGCACTTAAGTCTCTCTCTGATGGTGTGTTCTCTACCCCTCTACCTTATCTTTGATTGCAGCCACAAACCTCTGACTTGCTTGTGAGTTCCAAGTAGGTAAAACAGAGTCTTATTTATCTTTGTGTTTCTGATAGCAAACATAGTGTTTTGCAAAGAACAGCTCCTAAATTGACATCTGAATTTTTATTAAAGGTATAGGTACTCCCTTTATTTATTTTAAAGTTTATTTTAACCAAAAGAGTCCATAATCTAATAACGTTATCAACGATTTCTAGGAACCCTGCAAAAATATAAATAAGAAAGGGGGAAGACATGCCAAATACTGCTAATGCATTTTTTAAAAAGATTTTATTTATTTGACAGAGAGAGAGAGAGCACAAGCAGGGGGAGCAGCAGGGAGAGGGAGAAGCAGGCTCCCCAACTTAGCAGGGAGTCCGAGGCGGGGCTGGATCCCAGGACTCCGAGATCAGGACCTGAGCTGAAGGCAGATGCTTAACGTGCTGAGTCACCCAGGCGCTCCTGCTAATGCAATTTTTTAAATGATCAACATAGTAGTAATTTGGAATCAAAGAGAGTCAACTCTGGAGTAGTATACATAAAGAAAAATATTGTTATTGAGTGTAAAACTAATGTATAGAGGGCGCCTGGGTGGCTCAGTTGGTTAAGCGACTGCCTTCGGCTCAGGTCATGATCCTGGAGTCCCGGGATCGAGACCCATGTTGGGCTCCCTGCTCAGCAGGGAGTCTGCCTCTCTCTCTGACCCTCCCCCTTCTCATGCTCTCTATCTCATTCTCTCTCTCAAATAAATAAATAAAATCTTTAAAAGAAAAAAAGAAAAAAAAAACTAATGTATAGAGCACAAGAATTTAGCATATATACCTTTAATTATGAAATGGGATTCATTACTTTGGAGACATTTCTCATTTTAACGGTTCCATCATCTAAACACAAACAAGGATTAACTCATTTCCTCTCAAATACATGAAGAGAAGTGAAGTAGGGCTTATTATCTTTCCGTCCATAAAATTTAAGATTTAATATAAACCATGCCACCATATCTTGCAAATTATTACAAGTGGAATTATTATAAATGAGAATATATTTTGAAATCAATTAGTATAGACTTTATTATATTGATCCTTTAAAAGACATAAGCCCACCCTTTTACCTCAAAGCAGAAAGTAGATTAAATTCCTGTTTCTCTACTAGAAACCCAGAGCTGATGACTTTGCTACGGTATGAACAAAGCTGCAACCTAAACATACTCATATTTTATCACTTCTTCAGCCAAGTACAAATGGACTTCTAAAACCCTTCAAAGGGGTGTCTCTATTATATCCGACATACTCACTTCCACAAACTTTTGAAGTGAAGCAATTGTGATTTCAAGCTTACTGGCAAGTCTTCCTTACAAAGCGAACAGTATTCCTACTCACTGGGATTTCTTTGAGGACCACCTATTTATTTTTAGAAAACAACAATAGCCAGCATTTCTTGAGCACTTCCTTTATGCGCGGTACCATCATTGAGAGTTTTGTATGTAGGAGCTCATCTACATTTTAGGAAAACCATATGGGGCAGATGCCACTGTCGCCTCCGTCTTGCAGGTAAAGACAGGGGACTTAGGTAACTTGCCTAAAAACACAGGTAGCAAGTGGTGAATT
Organism: Mirounga leonina; assembly: GCF_011800145.1. Taxonomy (NCBI): domain Eukaryota; kingdom Metazoa; phylum Chordata; class Mammalia; order Carnivora; family Phocidae; genus Mirounga; species Mirounga leonina. The sequence goes on from NW_023270377.1 coordinate 61,992,110, forward strand.
TGGTATCTGAATCCAGGAAGGCTCATTCCAGAGACCATGCTTCTCACTACAGAATATCGCCTCTTTATTTTAACACAAAAATTAAAATGAAACTTTTTTTTTTATTGTGAGTAACTTTCCTCCACAGCTCGCTCGCTCTCATTACATGACCACAAAATCAGTGCACTGACTCTGACAGCTGCCCACCTCCATTGCAGCTCCTCCTCTCTGCTGAGGCAAGAGGGCACCTAAGACTCGCGCTGTTGTCTCTTCCTTTCTCTGCATAATGTAAAGCATGCGCTCCAAGTGCAATGACTTAGCCAGAATCCTAGTCATAATTGGTGTTGTGAACATGTGCTGCTTACCCTAAGTGAGAAAGCAGCTCACCAAAGGCAAGTGTTTGGTCTTGCCAAACATCGGAGTATTTCTGTGCATACAAATCAGAGGTATCCATCCCCCATTTTTTATTTCCTTGAAACTGGGGTTGCTCTTAACAACTAGATAGTCCATCCACACCCTTGCTTTACCGATGACAACACTGGGTCCAGAGAACTGTGCCACTCCCCTGCATTCTCAGGTAACTTGGTGGAAGAACACAGATGTCCTTGTTTTTCACACTAGGTCTCCTTCATCTACATCTTGTGGCTCTGTGGCCTTAACGTCAAAACTGGAAATGGATGACCACACCTTAAGTTTCAAAAAATACTCAGCAGATACCTAACATACTGTCTATGCTCTGAGCAGGCAGAATAATGTTCATTAGTGTATAAATATGGAGTTTCACAAATTAAACCAACACCTAACTTTTTTACAAAGCCACAGATTTCAGAACTCTATTTGGGTGACTGGTTGGTTGGCTGGATTTTTGGTTTGTAGAACAAAGTAAGGTCTTTCGATTAATTGGCAATTATAGGTCTAACAAAGCCATCAGACATCCCTGACTCATGTTAATGATGCGGACACATATTTCTCTCTTGCTCCACAGGCTTTGAGCCAAAGTGCCTCCATCCAAGGATTAGTTTTCTTTTTCTTTACCTTCAGGGTACAGTATGTGGAAGTGGGTTAGGGATAGACCTAAGACTTAGTTAATTAACTGATAGGTTCCACCTGAGAATATTTTTTTTTAAGCTGTAACATGACCTTTTGGTCAGTATTCTCCTTTCAAGCTATTACTGGGACACTAACTTTATTACTTGCATACAATAGAGATGTTCATCAACAAGGGAGAAAAGTAAATTGACTCTAGTTTGGAAAACATGTATCTTAAAGAATGAAATAAAGGGGAGATGAAAACTGCCATTTTTTGGAAACTCTGAGATATAATCTAAATTCCTAGAATAGCTTTCAAAACTTTCATTAGTTTAGGAGTCTAAAGAAATACCCTAGTTAGGAGAAAAAATGTTACTTGTCCCATGGACTGATTACACAGACTTGAGTTTTAGCCTCAAAGCAAACATTTCCTGAAGTTATTGCTACTTCCATCAATAATTTACTCTGTGACTCCAAATGGTTTTCCTCATTTGCTGAAGGCTCAGCTGTTTGTTTGAGAAGCAACAGACTTATCAATGTAAAGTCACTGAGGTTGGAAATAAGTCAAACCTATTCACTTTTCATTCTCAGGTCAAATGTGAATTTAATTTGAGCAGAATAGTCTTCACTAAATCCAGTCTGTTAAGTGGTCTGCCTTCAGCTCAGGTCATGATCTGGGGGTCCTGGGATCGAGCCCCGTGTCGGGCTCCCTACTCAGCGGGGAGTCTGCTTCTCCCTCTTTCTCTGCCCCTCCTCCTGCTTGTGCACGCTCTCTCCCGCTCTCAAATAAATAATCTTTAAAAAAATAAAATAAGTGTTATGTAAAGCTTAGTAATTTGTAAGGTAATGCTATGTATCTCATGAACATATATATATATTCATATACATACGCACACATACACATGTATGCATGCCATAAAAATAAAGAAGGAAATAAAAACACCAAATTCAGGATAGAGATGCTCTCTGGAGGCTGGAGAAAAAAGAGGGGTGTCCAGGGAACTTCAGCTGCTTCTGTAATATTTTAATCCTTTAAAACAGTATTAGAGAGAGCTGAGTGGGTCCTTGTTATATTAGTCTCTGTATTTTAAAATATTGCATTAGAAAAAAGACAGTGTGAATAAGAACTAGGCTCAGTAAAAACACGGAATGACTATGTCTTTCCCCTCCGCCACACCTGGAAACCATGAAGGACTTGTTCTTCATGTCATCGCCCCAAGCAAGCAGCCTTTCCTCAGCATCATAATTAATGGCACTCTTCTCCTGTCATTACATTTCTACTTTTAGGGCCGAACTGCCATTGGAAATATCACTTGCATTTTGTACTTAGTTCTAAATCTACTGTGCTCAGTTTCTTGGATTTAACTACTTTGATTTGGATATTTTTCTTATGCTTTGTTCATAAGCCCTCTTAGCAGTTAAATTATAGTGATTCTTTCTTCAATTTTGTATTGGGTCTAGCCTTTTCTCTCCAGGTTGACTTCTTTTGTCAAGCACCTGGCAAGGTAGAGTTCAGTGTCGCTGGCATCAGTCCCTCCCCAACACCAGTGCTAGTCTCCCACAATCTGCACAAAACACACTGTCAAAAATCAGGGTCTGCAAATTACACTTCTGTTAGGTCATTCTGCCTATAAAAGATCTCTCATTACTCCCAGAATTCCCTTGAATATAGACTCAACTTATAATTGTGAGCTCAAAGTCCATTTGCTCTCAAATTTGAATGGCCATGATTTGTGGAAATCCGAAAAAAGATAAACAAGCATTTTCCAACGAAAACTTGTCTAGGATAAAGATTGAGAAAAGGAATAAACCAAGATTGCTCCACTGTTGCCAAAAATAAACACAGTCAATATGACTTTGGAGCATGCCCTTGCAAACGTCACACTTCTTAAGCATGTGGTTGAGGCAAAACAGCCAAATATTTATTATCATCTAGAGTCAGACTAATGTTATGTGTTCCTTGAGCATCAAGTGCTTTCAGAGTCTCTGTGTGATTTTTTTTTTTTATATGAGAGCACTGAAGACAAAGAGCCATTTGTTTAGCACTGATGCTGTGATTGCACAGGAAAGCAGAAAACAGGAACTAACGGTACTTAAGTTTTCAAAAGGTAAGTATTTTGAGTCTAAGAAATGAATCTGACCTTTGCTACTGCCCTGTTTGGTGTGAGTTTTGTGTCACAGGCTCTAATTCACGTCTCATAACCGGATGTGGGACTGAGCGGCAGATCTTTCTCAGGAATATCATTGGAGACCTTCGCTTTCCCCTAAATCCTGTGACTCCAGTATAAAATGTCTTTGGTTTCCTCATCTGAAAATGGTGACTAAAACACCTATTTATCAGAGTTGTTAGAACTCAATGGGAAGGGGGAAAAAGATGAAACAGAGAGAGATGGGCAGGAATGGAGCCTGTTGCTGACTGGGCTCATTCATAATTTATTTGCCCTGACGTACCAGTCTCCCCATGCAAACATTTAAAATCATGTCTTACCTCCTGCATCTTCTTTTTTTTTTTTTTTATCTTTTTTCCTGCCCATGCGCACCCTACTCCCTCAGCCTGTTCACTGCCACATTCTCCTCCTGGACTTTTAAATTGTCTGTGAAGAATATGTATTTGTACATATAGATATAGATGTTTATGTATGTGTATTGTATGTGTGTATACACATAGATACATACACACATGTATATTATGTAAATATATGTATCTGTGTATATACATACATGTCTATGTATGTGTATATGTATGTATGAATAAAAGTTAAATCCAATCAGAAACAAACAGAGATATGTAGACTTCTGACCTATTATCTTCTACTTGGAAGGGGGATGTTCTTGCTCCTTCCTCTTTCACAGAGAAAGACATAATCAGATTAACAATCTGTCATCACTGAGGTTTTTCCCCAAAAAATCAGTCAACCCGCCCTCCTGCATAGGAGAATAAGCCATTTCACAAAATTGAACCCAGTTAACACACACAGTGAAATTCTTGGCTGACTGGTTGACGCCATGTGAGGTGCATGCTGATTGAAAGAGTAATGACTGGGCCACACACCAGCTACGATCCGATGGCAGCACCTCGTGTATTAAATAACTAGGACCCTCTTTTCCCTGTGAGATGGGGATGAGGTGAGAGTGAGCTGCCCACTTTCACATGGCAACATAATCTCTCCTACCAGCTAGGATTACATAGAATTCCACACTAACTGCAAAGCTCTTCTTAGAAACAAGAAACAACATCAGACAATGGGATAAGCATGAGATCGCCCCCAGATCCCTTCAGGGTGATCTTGGACAAGCTCAAGTCTCTCTTCTGGGGGAGCAAGGAGACCTTTAAGGTCTCTCTGACTTCTGAAGCTTTGAGTCTAAGTCTTCTATTTTGAGCCTACAGTCTTTGACAAAACTGGCCATTCTGTTCTGGTTAAATCTCTGCTGCTCTGCTCTTTCACCCTTTTCTCCCACCTTGCTGCCTCCCCTGCCTCCTGCACAGACTGCCCGTGCTCCTCTCTGACATCAGTGACACCCCAGCTTCCATCCTCAGCCTCCTTTTCACTCCAGACGCTCCCTGGAGCTGAACTCACCCATTCCCTGTCCGCTGTGCAGTCGCTACATCTAACCAGCTTCATGATCCTGGACACCCAAAAGGCAGACCACTCCACCAACCCAGGCACCATGGATTCAAACTTCAAAATCAAACATGTGTTATCTTTCTTCCAGAAATCCCATCTGTTTCTGCTTTCCATCTCTGTCAAGGACATTATTATCCTCTCAGCATCCTATCCTTCCTGCCTCCTCCTCCTTCAACCACCATATCCCATCAGTCATCAAATCTCAAAGTTCTAACTTGGAAATGTTCCTTTCATTTATTCCCTTCGCTCCACCCCCACTCAGCGCCCCCCACAAGTATCTGCCCTAGTCCAGCACACCTAGTTCTCTTTCTCTCGGGTGGGCTAGACTTCACTGAATTCCACAGACAGACATTTAAGCCAAGGTGTCAACTGATTAATTTAACCATGAGAAAGAGAATAGTCATGCAGTCCAGAATATTTCTTTTATGAATGATAGCTTCTCTTCCTACAGGCAAATCTATACAGAAATCCAGAGTACAATCAGCGAACCAGTTACAAAACTCAGAAACAGAACAAGAAAAGTTGATGATCTTAAAATGGCCCAAGGCATTTTCACCAAAATCAAGTCTTCCCAGAAGCCAACACTCTTTTCCCCCAGTGCTTTACTATACTCAGCCAACCTGGATCTCAGAATGTCCTCTACAATGGGGAAATTATAATGTCTCTGTGCCCTTACCCTTTCCTTAGCTGAGAGAGGCTAATCAAATGTTGCCCTAATCAAGCCTGGAATCACCTCTTCAGGGTGACCTGAACAAATTTCATTCCTGATCCATTGTACGTGAACTCTATCTTCTTGTTTGTTTGTTTTAATCTTAACCCTGATTTTGGAAATAATGAATACATAGTTGTCTCCATGTATTGCCTATAACTATTACATCTCCCAGGTATCAGGGCTGCCTTTCCTCTCATGAATAGCCCATTCACATTTATGTATCAGTACTTGTCTCCTACCTTTCTCCTCTCCTGGGACTGCTCTTCCTCTTTATCCAACTCAGCTTACTGTGATCTTTCTCAAGTTTTCTCTTGTCTCCACCTACTAAGGCAGAAGTGTTTGTCGCCATAATATACTGTTCTAATATTAAGAGAACATATATTCTAATTATCTTTTAAGTGACCAACAACCAGATGGATTTTCAGCTCTGAGAGAAAGACCTGTGTCTTAGATCTACCCAGGACTAGTACTAGGGAGGCTGTGTTCACATGGCCGGGGCTGAAATTCTGTATCCATAGTTTCACACAACCTGTGTGATCTTGGCCACTCCCTTTGCCTCTTGTCACCTCATCAATAAAATGAAGACAATAACACCTACTTCATAGGGTGGGGTGGGGCCAAAATGAGGTGATCCTTGTAAAGTACACAGAATAGCCTTTTAACACATAGCCCATGTCCCATCATTCAACCATCATAACCACCATTATTAGGTGTAAATAGCAGGCATATGACAGGCCCCCAATAAATGATTTCTCAGTGAAGTGTTAGGATTACCTGCAGGGGCCAGTGCCCATGGCTAGGCATACTACTAAATCACAGTATGACTCTAGGAGACATTTCATGTTACATTTGAAGAAAATACAGGTGTAGAGGAGGCCCTCATTCTACTACAGTGGTTGAGCAGTAGGTCATGTAAATGAGAGACTCTTTGTTGCTTCTTTATTAAATGTATGTGTCAGGATTTGGCTGACTTCTTATTTTTCCCTTGTTTGCACTTTTAAAGTTATTTAATATTTAATGTTACAAAACCACTTGAGATTGCTACTACACTAAATCTGCACATTGTACAGCAGCTCTGAAAATGTTAGGAGTAAAATTTAGTAGAGCTGGGAAGTGAAAAGTACAGCAGTGCATTTCCATGGCAATGTGGTGTTATAAATAAGATATTATATGTGGAGAAATGGACCACTGAAGATGTACAGATGAACAAAATGAGTTTGTTTATTCATGGACTCCTAAACTCCTTTGCACTCATACATTTTATAGCCACAAAGTAAATATCTAAACTTCAAGGTCATCATCTGACACCTTTAAACCCAAAGGCTCTAAAACAGGAATCTGCAAGCTTAATCCTGTGGGGACCAGGCAGGTCAAGCAAATAAGGAGAAAGAAGGTCAGGCTTTAGCTCTGAGTACGAAGATGAATGGCTGCTGGTACTCAGTTTCTTGGCAATGGGACAGATGGGGCCAAGGGCTATGGCAATTTCAATACCCCACTGAAATAAGAGCCAGTCAAATGTCAAGAAAAAATGCAAACTCAAGTATCGCCAGGTTTTTCCCATTTTTCAGAGAAAGCTGGCAATCTGATATTTCAGATACTTTTTATGAAATCTGTTTTTTTAATAAACACTGGCAATTAACTCAATTAAAAATAAAATACCATGCAGACTAAACAAAATACATCTTGCAAGCTGGATTCCACTTGAGGTCACTAGTTCACATCCTCTGATCTAAGTGTTTTACTTTTATATGTGGCAGAGATGGGTGGGATATTTTAGTCCTAACTATTATTCTCTAAACTGTATGAATCCGCTATAATAGAAATCTCTGCTTTCCTGACACATGGAATTCTACTGGGTAAAATTTCATCTTCAGTTTCTAATGACCTAATGAACTCTTGCTGGGTTCTTGAAAAATGTCCACACAGCAAAAATGGAGAGAAGTCAAATCAAATAAATTCTACTTGCAATTATGCTAACAAACAGATACCCTTTCATTAAGGAAAATATATTGAAGAGTTACAAAAATTCAAGTCATATTATAAGATGCTGGAAATATAAATATGAGTAAGTCATGGATGACAATCTATACAGCTATTTCTTGATGGGGCTACAGATGAAAATCTAAGAAGCATTACCTATTCTAAGGAGTCATTCACTTTCTCTGTCCACACTTCCAGTTTGTGACAATATCCAGATAGTAACCTTTATCTCAAGGTCACTGTGCCCATGTGTCACTAAGGAAACATGCCTGGAGAACGGAGTCTTTCCACATCAGACCTGGAATTCTTGTTAAGATGGGGATGGTGTCACACCGTGTCCCTTCTCTGGGTGAGCTGCGGTGAGAGAGTCGTGGGATAGAGATGCAGCAGAGGACCTTCAGAACATAAATTTAAGAGAAAGTTCCATTGGGCCCAGTAGTATACCCAATGCAACATGAAGGAGGGAGAAATGCACAGGGCATCACTGGCTCCAACACAAGGGGAAAGGGGACGGCCATTCAGAGTCTGGAGGTCCTTGTGCCATGTTAGTGGAATCATGGAGGCAGAGGTCACAGGAATGGAAGCTCAGTGTGGCAGGGCCCATGTGGGAACCTTTTTGAAATGAACAGGACTTGGGGCTTAAGTATTCTTGACATAACCGAACAGTTACCAGAAAGAACTATAGTCTTATTATTTCTCTTTCCTTTTCAAATAAAAAAGGTTAGTAAAGGGATATTGATGTTCACACTTTGGAAAAAAACAAGGAATAATTATTACAAAAATATTTATCACACTGTCAAAGTTTTGATCATAAACTTTTTTAAGTTTGAAAACATATAAAGAGAGGAGGAAGGCATGGGGAGTGGGCCGTTGGGGGTGTGGGAGGTGATTGGTAAGAAATGTACCACTAGTTATTACAGCAAATCAGTCATTCAAAGCAGCTCATAAATGATGGTGTATGTTAATGAGAAAACAATTCAAATTACAAAAACAGAATATATTTATAGTTTTCTGGGAACGTTGATACCATGTAATTCAAGGCACAGATATATATTCATATGGCAAATTGATTCTCAAGTGGTTCCTTGTAATCAGTTGTACATATTTGGGATGAAATGGCTAATGTAATAAATATACATTCTTTCTCTGCTCCACTGCATGCTTTAGAGTAATAACATTATTTCCTGGCGTTATAAACACTCTTTCACATAGAACCTCAGGCTAACCGGGGTAGCTCTGCCAAGAAAGAGATAGATAGGGAAGCAAGCATGTCTTTGGTGAAAGAATGGCACGCAGATTTCCTCAGAACCAACCAAGCCTGGAGAGTAGGACTTCTTTCTAAAGGGATAAATTTAAAATTAAAGTCTACAGTGTCCCTCGAGGTGGTCTCTGCCTCCAAGATTTTGCCCATTCATTTGGCAGATTGAAGTTCCTAAAAGAACACCTCTCAAGACACTGTTAAGAATGGAGTCAAGCCTTTGAGGCTTTCAGTAATCAAAGCCCACTTTCAAATTCCTGCCTTGGTCCCCACTAATTCAATGTCTGTGTCTCCTGACACATCAGATCTGGGCCTGCTGCCTTGACTACCCTTTATTATCTGTCCAAGCGACCAGCCTCCCCTGTAAGGCCCCACTTACCACTTCTCTGCAAAACTTTCCCTCCTTTTTTCCCCGCTCGTGCTGTTCTTTCTCCCTCTGCAGAAGATTACAGGATTCTTTTGCTCTGATCACTGCCTCCTGAACATCAAAAACAAGTAAATAACAACCAAAACTATCTACTGACACCCACTATTCTCCAGCCACCACAAAGTACAGCAGTATACGTAATTCCACTTTCTCCATCACAGCAACTTTTCCAGGCACTTGGTATTTGCCCCTTAAACAAATGAGACTGTGGCACAGAGAGCAAATGTGGCTTGTGGGACATGGCACAGCTGGTAAATAGAAGAGCGGGGAACCGAACTCAAGACGTCCCCCAGGATGTCTGATGCAGATGCTTGTGCTTTTTGTACAATGGTACTCCGCCGAACATCTACCAATAGCAACAGTAATAAAAATGACAGCTGACACTTACTGAGGAACTACCAACAGGTGCACTCCTAAGCACTTTGCACATTCTAAATCACCAATCCTTACAACAAGTAGGTACTATCACTACATCCATTTGAGAGATGTGGAAGGAAATATGAAAAGATCAAGCAACTTGCCTGGGCTCACAATGTCTTATAAGTGGCAAATGCATGCCCTTAACCAATCTGCAATACCACCCCATCTACTGGCTAAGAGTGCCACCTAACTGCTTCCTGAGACTTTTATAGCTAGTTCTTATGTTCAACTTTTCCCCCTAAATCCCAACCATACTTTTTACATTATCGTAGAGGGAAATATTGAGAGGAAAACGGATTTTTTTAAAGGAATGAGTGCTGGAAGGAGGTGGGGGGAGGAAAGGAGGGAAACAGGAAAGGAGCCACCTGTTCCTTGGCCTGAAGAGATAAAACTCTTAGGCTACCTCAGGATGAAACCAGTCATCCAACATCACTTCTCCTTTATTGATGTCCTAAAGTCATCTTTGACAGCCACACCCTAAACGGAAACTGTGATGTGAACAGATACAGAAATCAGGTAAACTGGAGCTGCTGAGAGCTCCAGAACTGGGTGGGTATCTAAAATATGAAAACCTCCCACAGGCGTGACGCTATCACTGACCCTACCTCTGATTCATTGCAGGAGCTCCACAAGCTCCTACAAACCTCAGTTTTGGTAAAATAATTAAAATGAGGAAAAATACTGGAACCTACTTTCATGTCATGAATTCATAATTCACATTTCAAGATGCACTGCCCTTCAAATAACACCATTAAGAAAAGACATAAGCCACAGTCTGGGAAAAATATTTGTTAGTCATATATCTAATAACAAATTTATATCCAGAATGCATAAAGAACTCTTAAAACTCAAGAAGACGACAAACCCAACTAAAAAACGGCAAAAGATCTGAACAGCCATTTCACTTAGGAAAATATATGAATGTCCGATAATCGTATGAAAAGATACTTATCATTATTCATGAGGGAAATAAAAATTAAAACCGCAATGAGATACCAATTCATACTCAGTAGAATCGCTATAATCAAAAAGACACTACCAAGTGTTTTCCAGAAAACAGAGAAACTGGAACTCTCATACACTGCTGGTGGGAATCAGAGAATGCTGCAGCCATTTTGGAAAACAGTTTGATAGTTTCTTAGAAAGTTAAACATAAATTTGCCACATAGCCCAGCAATCCTCTTTTAGGTTTCTACCCAAGAGAAATGAAAACACAGGTCCACACAAAGACTTGTATGTAAATGTTCATAGCAGCATTATTTGTAATCGTCAAAAACACAAACAATCCAAATGTCTACTCAATTGGTGAATGGATAAACAAAATGGGATATATCCATTCAAATGAAGTACTAATACATGCTATGAGATATATGAAACTCAAAAACGTTACACCAAGTGAAAGAAGTCAGTTGCAAAAGAACATACACTGGATGATTCCATTTATATGAAATGTCCAGAAAAGGGCAAATCTATTGAGACAGGAAATAGATTAATGGTTGCCTGAGGCTAAGGGAAAAAGGGGGTAGGGAATGAGAGCAAATGGGCACAAGTATTCCTTGTAGGATGATGGTTCTAAAACCATTGGATGGTGATACTTGTACAACTCTGTAAATTTACCAAAAATAATTGAGTGGTACCCTTAACATTGATGAATTTTATAGTATGTAAATTATACCTCAATGAAGCTGCTAAAACAAACAAAGGACAATGCTTCAGCTCTGGCTGAATGCAGGACTGCCCACCCTGGCTGCCTATTGTTACTGTCTGATTCACAAGAGAATCGTTCACAACTAGGTTCTCTCGCTGATGTATTCTAAAGCACAGTACATTGAAGAAGAAAGAAAATGGTGCCCCAAGTATTTCATGATGGAAGCAAACACTTAGGGAATGTTCCATTCAGTGTGAGCCCTAGAACCAATGGCCTCATATGGAGGGTATTCTAGAATTCTCTTCTCTTGTACACTTCCAAAATATTTTGTGAGGCCTACTGGTTGATTTTTTAAAAATGTTGTACCAGTGTTGTGCCCCCTACATTAGCCCCTGAAAAGACTGCAAAAAAACATGAGACATTTCCATTAAAATAATACTAGTTTTAATACCTTAGAAAAAAAACAATTTAAAAGAGTGGAACAAAAGGGTATGGATATTTGCTATAATCAAAATCAGGAGAGATGCCTGTGACATCATTCCCTAGACTAGGGGTTGGCAAACTTTTTCCTGGAAGGGTTAGATAGTAAATACTTAGGATTTGTAGGCCAACAGGCAAAATGAAAGATATTATGTAAGAACTTATATAACCCTTTAAAATGTAACCACTTAAAAATGAAAAAAAACATTCTTATCTCACAGGTCATACAAAAACTGGAAGCAGGCCAGATCCAATTGGCCATACTTGCCACCTCCTGGCCTAGACACACTCTACACACACACATGAATATCACCCCACACCAATGTTTTCAAATATATCAGCCATGTAGAATTAGTACTTTGTGAAGCCGCATTCTTCAGAGCCATACTGCTTCCCACTTTCCAGTTGGAGGGGAAATAGGGTTAAGGGAAAGGGCTAGAAGCAAAGGCACCCTAATCAAGAACAGCTTCAAGTGACGTAAAAATATTGAAATCTTTGTTGACTTCTCTGAGAGACTGATTCTCTTAAAGACGTTTGACTTCTTTTACCAAATTTTTTCCACTTTCATTCCAAACCATATCTAATAATATTTCTCCACGATTCCACTGCACAAACCAGAAAAGTTTATTGTTTCACTACTTATCTTGGGCCTTGTGTCAGTTAAGTGCTGAGATTAAGACCTAGAGCCAGACATAGAGACAGACTCTAGACTGGACAGAACATAATCAACCCAAAGACGAAGCTCACCTGCCTAAACAACATTTCTTAACCTTACCTGGTTCGAGGAGGCTCCTCATTCTGGGCCTCTACTGCCTCAGTCTCCTAATGACCAAGGTTCTTTGGGAATGAGGCCAACAACCATAGCCCAGCTTTGCTTCACAAGACGCCACATCATAGAAGCTATACACACAAGCAGCTGTCTCACTGACATCTGGGACAGAATAGGACCTTAAGAGGCTGTACCTGTGGGAAAAGGGTGCTGAGGGGCTACAGGGAGGGCTGCGGCCAGTGCCTGGAGAGATGGACTTCAGTGAATATGGCACATCCACAAACATTAAAATCTCTGGTAAAATCAAGGTACCATTTAGCTAAATTGTTCTTTGATTTTTTTTTTTAACTGTTCAAAATCAATGCCCAGATACTGATCAACCTACATGCCCACTGATTATCATTCCTTGTACTTGTCTTCCATAAATGTTACAGTATTCATTGGGGTAGCCAGAAGCTCTTTTTGAATCCCTCACTTACCAAGAGAAAACACAAATAGCCATCCAAGTCACTCAGGGCGACTCCGTGGGGCTGATGGGAAGGGAGATGTTCAAATATAGAGGGAGGATCCGTACCCTTCCCAACTACAGTGTGCCTTTGGACACATTTCACTTCTCTTTTCTCAAAATGATAAGATACTCAGCAAAAACACCACGGTGAATATTCAAAGGGGGAAGTCATCGAGTATCAGCTGAGTAACAGAGAAGTCAGAAGCTCAGCTTCTGTGTTTCCTTCAATAGAATGGAAGATCATTGTTACCAGCTCACTACTCGAGAATGTTGAAGTAGAGGGACAGGATGATTTTTCCAGTCCTTTCGAACTACACAGAGGCAAATTAATCTACACATTTCACAAAATGTAAATTCACAGAATAAATTAGCTGTAATGGCTTTCATGCTGACTTAGAGTATTTTTCAGTGCCCAAAAGAGTTTCCCTGGAATTGCAGTGTTATAGGAAACATTCTTCTTGAATGCTGACCTGTTCACGTCTAAGAGGCTGTGGCTGGGAGTCAAATATTGTCCAGATCCCAAGGAGTGAAGATCAAGGTCAAACCCCAAACTCCATTCCCAGATGCACACACAAATAACACAGTCTTGAACTTTACTAGATCAGATTTTACCCTGTCCTTGATGTTAACTAGTGAGATTAATGATTTCAAGTTAATTTATATCCACTGACAGCATTTCATGTATAGATATTATTTATTCTTCTCTGCTCCCTGGGAGCAAACAACATATCTGAATTTTTTTTTTTTTTAAAGATTTTATTTATTTATTTATTTATTTGACAGAGACAGAGATAGCGAGAGCAGGAACACAAGCAGCGGGAGTGGGAGAGGGAGAAGCAGGCTTCCCCTTGAGGAGGGAGCCCGATGCGGGACTCGATCCCAGGACCCTGGGATCATGACCTGAGCTGAAGGCAGTCGCTTAACCAACTGAGCCGCCCAGGCGCCCAACATATCTGAATTCTTAATGTAAACCCTCTGAATACTAGCACCATATAACTCTGGGTACTGGAAAATGTTATTTAACTACACATTTCTCTGTAAAAAAGTCAATACACGTAGGTAGGTTGATCTGGGTGATTTTTTTATTTATTAAAGCCATAAAGACTTGGATTTAATTAAAGCTATTGCTTTTAGCAATGGCCTAATACTTTAGTACGCACACATTCAGTGAAGATACTGAAATTATAGAGAGTAAAGTACTATAGCAGACAGATAATTTATGTACCTTTGCTCGAGTAGCACTCAGATATATCTATTAAATACTTCTTCTATGTTAAGTTTTGCTAAACAAATTTTTAATATGTTACTTGATCTGAAAAACAGTTCTGAAAATCAATTTCCTTATCTTGTTAAATGAAAGGGAAAAAAGTGTCAACCAATATGCTTATATTACGCAACACCCTTGGTATTTGTGACCACCATCTTCTTTTGTCTCACTGTTACTATCAAGGTATGTACAGAGCATACTGACTGCCTCCCCAAACCCTGTCTAAATCAACTTTTTTGGCTTGGCATTTCATTTAAGGTATTTATGACTTTGTGGCTTAGAAGGGCAGTAAATTTTACCTCATCTGTGCCTCCTTTTCTGGAAGTCATTTAAAATATTCTATTTCTATATTTTAAACCTCAAACTTGCACGCAAATATAAGACCTGTGAATTAAATTTGTTTTTAAAAGGTACCAAGGTAAGGCCAAGAAATTGGTGTCTACCTGAAAATTTTCAATTTCCTTCCCTATAAAATGAGATGGCTGGACTATATGAGCACTAATGCTAGGAAATTATTTAATCAGAATTCACCATTGGTCTCTGTCTTCAGAAAGCAGAGGTCAACAAGCAACCAGCAAATGAGCACGCAACACTGTGAAAAAATAACAAATTAACCTTAATTTAAATCTTTTTTTTTTAAGATTTTATTTATTTATTTGAGAGAGAGACTGAGATAGAGAGAGCATGAGAGGTGGGAGGGTCAGAGGGAGAAGCAGACCCCCCGCTGAGCAGGGAGCCCGATGCGGGACTTGATCCCGGGACTCCAGGATCGTGACCTGAGCCGAAGGCAGTCGCTTAACCAACTGAGCCACCCAGGCGCCCTAACCTTAATTTAAATCATAAGCTAACATCAAGAAAAGACATAGAAATTCTTTATTGAGAAATAAAGATTTATCAAGGAATAGAGATTCTGTATTGAGAGCCACACTGTACTGGGGACTGGTTCAAAACTGTTTCCCAGATTAGGCCATGACCTTCTGTGGGAGATTGTGCTGACATCCTTTATGGAATTCTAGATGGTGAGAGAAAGCCACCTGTTCTGTCAGCTGACAATGGATATTTTTATCTACCTTTGTGAAGGGGAGTACATTTGGCCAATCTGCCTCGTTGAATCATAGGGCGTAGGCTGAAGTGTAATAAGTACTAGGTGGTGGGGAGTGTGAAGAAACGGATAGACGAGCTTCACATGTCATGGTAATAAGTTCCACATTTGCTCTGGAGAGTGGGGGAAATCAATCAATGAGGTCTGTTTGGGTGGGATATACACATTGAAGGTATTTTGTAGTATACTGGTAAACAGATGGGATGGTGGTTAACTTCGCCCAGTGCCACAGAAAAGTATGAACTGGACTTGGCTATTATTTATATGTAAGCATTATAAAGGCATCAGACCAATTTAATTCAACCCCCAAAATTAATGGGTGCAGGACCCTGCATTAGATACTACAGGAAATGGAAAGATGCCTTTAAGGAACATACAGTCTAGAACCTCCAGTCAAAAGGGAAAATGGAATAAATGTACAAATAACCACAACTCAGGAAGCCACATGAGATAAATACTATCATGGTGCCTTCAGGCTTCAGATGTTAACTGGCTGAGGAGCAGAAACACAAGACTGAAGGGCCATGTGAAAAAAGCCTGGACAACAACATGGACTTTGCGGGTCTCTCGCTTGAAGAGAAGTATGGTCGTTTCCTAGTCACAAGGTGAGAAGTTAGAGAAGTTAAAACCCATGATTAACCGGACACCACTGTCATTTATAATGCTTATGGTGAGAAGGGAGAAAAGGAAAGAGAAGCCTTCCATGTGCAAGTTACAAACACAGATGAATCTGACTTCAAAGCCCATCCCGGTTCCAAATCCACACCAGTATGTTGACAGTATATGAAAAGTCTACTACTAGAGACAAAAAACTTTGGTTAAGGAGTGATTGGCTATAAAAATGCAAATATCCCCATGTCAAACCACACATTAAAAGCATGATCAAGTCCAAAAATTAATTCGTAAGGAAGCTAGAATTATACCCTTGAAGGATAAGAGAGGACTGGCTGGAGAGAAACAGGGCAAGAGCCAGATAGAGATTTCTATGTCCCTCCTGTATGCTGAGTCCTTGGTAGCAAGAGAGTTTTGGATAAAAGGAGAGACTCCTCTCTGTCAGATCTAGTTTGACATAGTAGAAGCAATGTGCCAGTCACCAACATAGGTTTTAAGTATTTTGTTCACATAGCTAAAATATTTCTAAGTTCAAAACACATCTAGCTTTCTTCCCTCTTTCCTTCCTTCCTTTAAAAATCCTGTAAGGGAAAGGAAAATTCTCCCTAATTCCACAAGAACGTCAAAATTCACCTAATGGTCATAATCATATTCATTCTTCTTTGGAAAGTACCATGTCCATGATCATCTACTCTATTTTCTTCCTGCCATTCTGAACTCAGTCCTTGTTTCTCACATATACCCTACACTTTCCTGCTTCTGTGCATTTACTCACACCATTTCCTCCACTGAAAACCTCCATTTATCACCATCAAAATAGCATGCTTTCTCCAGAGCCCATCCCAAACTGTGAGTCTCGTCCTGATATTCCCAACCTGATGTGCACACTCCCCCCTAAACTTTGAAGGGCTTACTTTAGAAATCTCTTTTTGCATTTATTAATTCTCCTTTGCCTTAGAGTCATTTTTGTTGTTGTCTTATGCTTACTACAAGTGTGCTAACCCCTTTTAAGGGAAAGAGCACATCTCTGTATCACCAACCCCACTTCGTGCTTATATTCAGAATTCCATATTTAACATTCAATTAAATTTATCCAAGATTGCCAATCAGGTTGCACACGTAAAGTTCAAGACAATGTTCTTAATAAAGTGGGTACTTTATGATCCAGAAGGGTTCACATGGTTCTCACGTTTTATCTAGAAACCTCTATCATATGTAAAACTACATATAAAAGTCTCAAACAAATGTTACACAGATCTCAGATGAATACTAGCAAGTTATGTTGTCCTAAAATTACTTCTAGACAACAATGTTTTTTAATGTAAAAAATCTGGGGAGGGGGATTAATAAACTACTTAAATTCCGAAGTCTTTCAGAGCAATATAATAACCTCTGGTGATTCACAGTTGGATTTATTCTGACAATGTTCATTTTAAACTATATTGATGTCTTCTTTGTTCTTAAGTGTGCCTGCATTCTCATTATTGGCAAGAGTAAAAATGCAGAGAGGAAAATACAGAAAGAATAAGAATTTACTGCCTTTCTTCAACAAGTAGTGACTCATGGGAAGCATCTCTAGGATAATCACCCTTAAAACACATTCACAATGATACTTTACATGTCCCTAGAAGGAATGGGAATGAGAAATAGGATTTGCGGGGATGGAAGAAACAAAAACCACAGGATACCTGTACTGTAATCTACTCAGAGAAGCCACCTGGGTTCCTGTTTTTCCACCTTCTACAAGGTGACCTCATCAATTTGCTTAACCTCACAGAGCCTCAGTTTCCTTAAATGTTAAAAAGAAAGCAAAGGAGAAGAAAAGGAAAAGGAGGATGAAAAGGTCAGAATCCTTCTAACTCCTTAGTGTACGTTCCAGGGCTGTTGAGACCAATTAGATAATGCTCAGGAAAGTTCCTTGAAAATTACAGAGCTATACAAAGGTCAAGTGACTCTTAGTACAAGCTGCCCACTTAACTCTCCTCAGCCTCTCCTGATCCTTGTTTCTCTTGTGGGAGGGGCAAGAGAAGAGAATTATCACAAGAAAATGCTCAGCTTTTGTATTAATTTCTCTATGTCATGTCACTGTAATATTGGACACGATTTTTAAAATTTTTAAAATTTTATTTATTTTATTTTTAAGATTTTATTTTATTTATTTGACAGAGAGAGAGAATGTGAGAGAGGGAACAAAAGCAGGGGGTAGTACAAGAGGGAGAAGCAGGCTCCCGCGGAGGAGGGAGCCAATGAGGGGCTGGATCCCAGGACCCTGGGATCATGACCTGAGCCGAAGGCAGACTCTCAATGACTGAGCCACCCAGGCGCCCCTACTGGACACCATTTTAAATGGAAATTGAGATCAAGAGATAGATCCACATTGGAAAAGTGAAGATTAATGAAAATCTTGTAAACAAAGTTGTTAGTTTTTCTTTCTGTACTGCTTAGGAATTGAGATCTATTTTTCCATTAAATTCTGTAGTTTTATTTTCTATAATGGCATTGTATTTTGGATTGCCACATATACAAGCACCATATGGGAACCACTCGCTTAAATTCCCTACTCTTCCAGTAAACCACATCTTTGCAACTATTTTTTTTTTTTACTTAAAAAATGTATAGGAACATTTAATAAGAAAATAATCAATTTTGCCAGTAGATGTACAAAAAAGAAGAAAACCTTTGGTTAATTACTGTGCCATATATACTGAGGATTTCTTTTCTCTCCTCCCAAAAGAGACAGTTGCCATATATTCAAGTCCTTGAACAGTCTCTTATTGATAGAGGACTCATAAGTGCTTTATTTTAAACAAAGAAGTATTCTTTGAATGAAGACACTCAAATCTGAAACAATCTCAATCAATGATAGTGTGGGATGCTTAAAAAGGTCAGCTGATGGAATCAGCTACTTCAAGAAAATAAAGAAATATAATAAAAACTTGCTCATTATCTATAGGATTGTCACCTCACACTTATTCATATTCAATGCCATTGTAAACAAACCTTTTAAAGATCTCTTTTAAAATAGTATAGAGGCACCCGGCTGGCTCAGTTGGAGGAGCATGCAACTCTTGATCTTGGGGTTGTAAGTTCGAGCCCCATGTTGGGTATAGACATTACTTAAAAATAAAATCTTTACAAAAATAATACAGAAAATGGTTACATTTTGAAGATCTCTAACATATTCCTATAAATAGAGGGCAAAAAAAAAAAGTTTGAAATGTGTGCTAGGGCCTTGGATAAAATCTATAAGTCATTTCATACATGGATACGAAAAACATGAAAGTCCATGGGAATGAAGAGACTATTCTGACACACTGTACTAGAGGACTCCAAAGTAGCTCTGGCGACATTAAAGACATGATGTCAAAGTTACAAATGTAGGCTTTCAATAAATTAATTCATGAAAGCGAATAGAAGAAACATTTCTCAATTAACACATTATTAATTAATGTTATTAACATATGTGTGATATTATTACACCTCCAAAAGTTTATGTATTCAGGGTGGCCCTAAATATTTTTTATCTTACTGGAAACTGGGGGACCCACCTTATATCTGGTGGCATTCTTGAGGGAGGTCAGGAAGTTAGGTAAAAACTAGCCCAAGGGCCTAAACTTCCCCATATAATCTAGGCCCCAGTCCATTAAGATCTCATTTCACATAACCCTGTGATCAACAGTGAACTGAATGCCTTCCCTGAGATCCAAAACAAAACCCACTTATTTCACAACAAACTGAGTTTCTTCCTTTTGTGACTCATGAACAGAATCCAAGTTTAATAGCCAGATGTGTGAAAGCTTATCAATAAATACTGAGTTTTAGCAGCTCTCATAAAAGGAATTTTTTAAGTCTTTCTCCTTCGGGCACCTTTCCCTTACAACTGGAAGAAAATATAAAGCCCATGTAAGACTACTAACGTGGAACAATAAAGTCTGCCAAAAAGAACACACATAAAATTCTTCTCTTTCATCTCCTCCAGGAATCTTAAATAACTGTATAAACAGCAGTATTAACTGTTTTGCCAATTATAAGGCAATATTCATATCAGTCAAACATGAGATGTTATTTAATGTCTGTATTTAAAAAAGGTGAAGATGATAGCAATTCAAACCATTAAAATTCATTTGCTGTAATATATCTGAATGTATAAGAATACTGTTTTATGAGAGATGCTCTTCATAAGTACCCCCAGCCTTATATTAAATTTAAGTAATGTTTTAATGCTATGTCATTCACATCAGTGAGTTAAAGTTGGTATTATAAATAATCTGATGTCAAGGAGATACAGGATTAAAAAAGAAAAAAAAAAGGAGTAAAGGAGAAATGAATGACTGCAATTATGGCATTTACACCTTTGTCTTTCAGTCAGTGATTCTGAGAGTCCCCAAAGCCTCAACATTTAATTTAACCTTGGTCTAAGAACTCTCAAGCAGAAAGCACATGGAAAAAAAAGTGTGGGCTAAAATCGCAGACGAAACAATAATCCCTCTCTTCAGACTGAAAATGTTCTCCCAAATCTCAGCACCTGACAGGACTGGCGTGGAATTATTCTGAGGCACTGCATGTAAATACATCTGCTTCTTGTTCTCTGGTATGATGCTTCCTCTGGTGAGAGCCAAAGAAACAGGATCCAGCAAACTTTCCTAAAAGCAACCATGAAATGATTTGAAAGTAAGGGTGCTCATGCACGAGCAGCCTGCCCTCTCCTCAGATCTTGACTCCTGTCAGATGGCTCCTGTCCTTGACTACCAGTCCTCACAAACATAGCCTGGAGGGCTGGAACAACATTGATCATTTCAGGTCCTGACCTAAAAGTCTCATGTAAGATGTTTACTTGGCAAGATACTCCTTAAAAAGGCAGGGACTCCCTCTGAAACCAGAAAGTGTCAACCAGACAACCCAAGAGGGCCTCATCAGGGGGCTCCCATCTTTGTAAGCCTGGTGGTTAAAGTCCAATAGAGAGCAATGGTGCCTTCAGTAACATTGCCTCACCAGCTTCAGAGTTGGCTGCTAACTGGTAGCCTGTATCCTTAAAGCCCTGAAACAGCACTAGGCAACTCTCTTTATCTCAAAGTAAGGAAATATATTCCTTAGGCTCACCCTGAGTCAATCAAAAACCACCGTATATTCACTAAGCATACCCTGCATACATAGGCAGTCTAGCTGGAAAGAAAACAAATAAGGATACATAAAACAAGTAGGGAATAATTCTAAATAGTGGCTAATGGCTGAAATAGGTAGAGCTGATTATTAGTACGGCAGGGGCACAGGGAAGGTCTCTGGAGAAATTTATGTGAGAAAGAATAGTAGAGAGGGCTCATGGTAACAATAGGACTTGGGTTGAGGCTTGAAGGACAGGCAGGACTTCTGTAGGGGGAGGAAGGGAGAAGAGCAGGGCTAAGAAGGAGAGAAACAAACAAGCAGCGGTGTGTGGCAAAAGGTAAAGGGCCTGCTTATTTGGAAGATGAGAAGGTGAACTGTGTGAAGACAGAGCACATGGAGCTAGATTCTAGATGCTGTAAGGAGTCTGGAAATGGACAGACAGGTAAGGAGAGGGTAAAGAAGGAGAGATGGAGAAAGGGGAAAAGAGAGGTAGATTAGGGAAGGATTAAGCCGAAAATATTAAATAGAATGTAAGAAAATATGTGATTATAATGTCTCAACCTCCCCCACTCTATCACCAGGATACAGCACAGGGCTTGTCACAAAATGAGAGAATTAACCAAAGCTACTGAAAGCTACTTTGAACAATATTCTGTAGCACATGACAGAGCTATTTAATTGCGAGTTTATATTATTTTCTTCATTTGATGAATAAGGAAACCAAGGACCAGCCATGTGAAATGACTTGCTGGGGATCACAGAGGAGCTGAATCCTGGAGCCTGGATGTACACAAAGCGCAGCCTGAGAACGGAAGATCCGCTAGGGTGAGGCTGTGTGCTCTGTCCCTGCTGCGTCCCTGGAGACTACAACAGTGCCTGAGGCACAGCACTAACTAGTTCTGAATGAATGACTCTTCACCATTCATCTTGCCTTGCTACAGAGTAAGTATGCCTGTTATGAATAAGTCACTATATAAAGCAAGCAAACACAAAGTCATTTACATACGATATTAACAAAAAGGGATTTGGCAACTTTTATAACCACTGCCTCAGAAACAACTCTTGTAAATATAATAGCAGTATTTTCACAAAGCGTATTTTTTTCTTTATTATGGGAGAAATAGTTAGGAAGTCATCCGTGTATAGAATGAAATAATTATAAGTAGCCTAAAGGCACAGGCTCTAAAATGAGTTTGAGAAATATCAGATAATTAGTAAATTTGAAAGTACAACTGAAAGCAACCTGTCAACATCATTCTTGGAGCTTGTTGACACATAAAGTCCGAAGGCATACAGAAGGATGGTTAGGGCTCACTCAGGTTTGCAGGTCAACTAGAATTTCTGCACTACAACAAAGAAGTCCAACTTAGGCTGGGGTCTCATGAACCATTGGAAATTTTATGCAAAGTTAGGAGATATGTATAAATTTTTCTGGGAAAATTTTTTTTATCAGATTCTGAAAGGGAACTGAGACCTTTAAAAAAATCAAGATGAACTACATAGTTGTATAACATAAAAAAAGGAAGAAAATTCCTGATTGTGACAAATTGTTTACAGCCAAAAGGCTTATAACAAATGACAGGAAATGGACTACTATCTTCTATATCTAAAAAGAAAAATACTACTATCCCAATAGGAAAAAAAAAGACATAAATAATTCAGGGGAGAAATCCACTTAATTTACTAATAGTTAAGTTAATGAAAATTAAAGCTATTTTTTTCATATCATAATGTATTTAACTTTTTTATGTATTTAACTTTTAAAATATATCATACTGACAAGGAGACAGAAAAAAGTAATACTTTCAAGCACTGCTTATTGGTATAAATACGGGGAGGATATGAATTTATATCACCTTTTTGTTGTTTGTTTGTTTTGCTTCTTATATTACTTTTTTTCTCAAAGGTTTTATTTATTTGACAGAGAGAGAGAGAGAGAGCACAAGCAAGGGGAGCAGGGGAGGGAGAAGGAGGCTCCCCGGTGAGCAGGGAGCCCGATGTCGGACTCGATCCCAGGACCTGGGGATCACGACCTGTGCCAAAGGCAGACGCTTAACTGACTGAACCAACCAGGCATCCCTACTTTTTCTTTTTCTTATATACTTTTAAATTTCAAGAATTTCTATTGTGGTCATGGGAAGAAAAGGTTTAAATTCAAGAGATCTGTGTTCAAATCCAGACTGTAGTACAGTTTTGTTTTTTTAATTTATTTTTTTTTAAGTAGGCTCCACACCCAGCATGGACCCCAAATTGGGGCTTGAACTCAGAACCCTGAGTTCAAGAACTGAGCTGAGATTAGGAGTTGGACACTTAACTGACTGAGCCACCCAGGCACACCTCCAGGCTGTAGTACTGTAGACAGTTCTTTCAACCTCTCAATTCCTCAGCATCATTTGTCAAGTGGAAATACTACTTGTACCTCTATCTGGGTTTTTGTGAAGATTCAGTTAGGTAACATTAAGAACCCAGCACAGCTCCTTGCAATTTTTTGTCAAAAGTCACACACCCAGGCATCTAAATATGCAGAGCCCGCATACACATACATATACCTACAAACCATCACTAACTTCCACTGACAAGCATCACCACCCTCCCTACAAGGTACCATCTGCCTCTCCAGCCTCACCTCCCTTCCCACGGCCTGAGCTCCAACCGATGGGCAGGTCCTGGCTCTCCAGGGCTTCCCCGGGCTGTGGCTTGGCTCCTGCTCTTTCCTTGCTAGAACACTCTTTCTCCCTTTTCTCTACTTTTTGCCTGTCAAGATTCAATCCATTTTTCCTGGCCTATCTGAAACAACATTACACCATCGTGTCTTTAAAGATATGGCCCTCGGGGATTGGGGGAGGGGGTGCCCTGGGTGGCTCATTCAGTTAAGTGTCTGCCTTCGGCTCAGGTCAAAATCTCAGGGTCCTGGGATCCAGCCCCACATTGGGCTCTCCTTTCAGCAGCGACTCTGCTTCTCCCTCTCCTTCTGTGATCTCTCTCGCTTTCACTCTCTCTCAAATAAATAAATAAAATCTTTAAAAATATATATATAGCTCTTGGGGTGCCTGGGTGGCTCAGTCGACTACGTGTCCGACTCTTGGTTTGGGTTCAGGTCATGATCTCACATGGGCTCTGTGCTAGTTGAGGGGTGGGGTGGGGGTGAGAAGTCTGCTTAAGGTATTCTCTTTCCCTCTCCCTTTGCCTCTCCCCCTGCTCGCACGTGGGCTCTCTCTCTCAAACAAACAAACAAACAAACAAATAAATAAAATCTTAAAAAAAAAGGAGAGCTCTCTCACTCCATTTGAAGCCCAGGGCCTTTTGTAAATAGAGTGCCTAGCACAATGCCTGACATAATACACATTCTTTTCATTTGGGGCATTTATTTTATCCTCATGTCATCCCTTCTCCCCTAAATCTGAAGTTTCATCAGAATTGTCTCCCTTATATTTGATGTGATACCCCGTTGACAAGCGCCAACACAAAGTGAAGAGTTGGGTGGCCTTACTCTTAAAAGAATACCTCAACCCTGGTGTTCCCTACTCTATTGTCATTTTGTAGTCCAGCAGAGGGGCATCTGTGGGGAGGATTTTATTTCTTTAGAAAGTGTTTGTACTTCTCCCTCCATGGTCCCCCTACCTAAAATCTAAGCACAGCTGGGAAAGCCTACATTACTATTCCTTTTGAATTATACGTCTCAGAATTCAAGTGTTTCAAACTTTAAAAACTTCTTCTGGAATCTGCTTTTATGCAACTTTATAATGATAAAATTATTCCAACAAACACTCTCAAAAGGGGAAAAAGTCTGTTACTGGGGGCACTAGGACAGCCAATAGTTAAAATGATACAATTTAAGTGACTGTGAAAAAAAGGTCTAATATGAAAAATAATAAATTTTCCTCAGTGAAGGTTTTACTGAGTAAATTATGTTGATTTTAAGATAATATTAACAATAGTGGTTGCAGGGGCACCTGAGTGGCTCAGCCGGTTAAGCGTCTGCCTTTGGCTCAGGTCGTGATCTCCAGGTCCTGGGATCGAGCCCTGCACCCCATCCAGGCTCAAGGCTCAGCAGGGAGCCTGTTTCTCCCTCTCCCTCTGCCGCTCCCCCCGCTTGTGCTCTCTTGCTCTCTCTCAAATAAATAAATAAAATCCTTAAAAAAAAATAGTGGTTGAATAAGCATTACTCACAGAGTATTTCAATGATAAGCAATGCGTGTACTGGTAACACTGCTAACCCAAATTATTTACAAGTGTGATTTCATTTAAAATGCCAGTAATCACAACTTGGGCATCAAACTCTCATACTATCAATTTTTCACAGCTGCTAGTGAAGAAATTATTTTTCCTTTAGGGACAATGTGAAGTTTCTTGCCGTGGATGATGAAGTCATTTGGGTTTTGCTGTCTTCTAGAGACAGTGGAAAATAGCACTAACAATATTATGTAAAGATTTATGAGTAATTTAAAAATCATCATCTTTTTAGAAGTTTAGCTATTTTGATTAAGCAACTAAATTACTTGGACTCTATTCCCAGGACACTCCAATATACAGGGAAAAAATACACACAGAGATGTTCATTATTCACAGAGATGAACCCGACACCTGAGCCATTATGAGTGGTTCTAAGACATTTATAATAAGAAAAACTATATTAAGAATGGTCCTAGGTAATAACAGAATAACAAAATAATTCTTAGGAAATCCACTAGATGCCATACTACATAGCTACTTAAGCCAATGTTTAAAAAGAAAGGGTACTGCCAGGGGATGTTCATGACATGGGAAGCAACATCATGCAAATCACACCTGTCCTTCTATAGGTGGAGAATACAACAAGTTATTTTGATTCATTCTTATACCAGACTAGGAATGGTTATGGATTTGGGGGAAGTTAACTCAGGTTCTCGAAGTCTCAATTTCTCTGACTATAAAATGAGAACAAAAACAGAGCCTACTATAGATGAGCACTGTAAAACAAGTTAATGAATATAGGATGCTTAGACCAACAGTGGCCATTAACTCAGTACACTTTCAAGTTCAATGCTTTAAAACAGTGGGAGATAAAACTGTATATGCAATATGATCCCACAACTATATTAAAAAACATAAAATTATACATTGAAAATCTTTAATTATACTAAAACATTCCCCCCCCATTTTTACTTTCTTATGTTCCAAAATTCTGTAATTTTTATATATTCTTACATAATGGGGGTAAAAAGCAATCAATTTTACTTTAAAACCATCTTCAGGAGGCTTGTATTAAAAAATATATATGCATACATTCATATACACATTCATACACATAGGTGTATATATGTTTGATAGTTTAACGCAAACATTTTTATTTACTAGTACTTTTTCTCTGATAACATTTACATGATAGCCTATTTAAATCAGTTACTCAGCTTAAGCTAGAAATAACCAAAAGATCTCATTAATCCATACCCTCCCAACAAAAGGACAGACTTCACTCTTCTATTCCTCTGAACCATGACCATGACCTCTTCCAGTTGCCCAGGTGAAAGAAATGTCACAGCAAGAAAGCTCTTGGTAATTTGGGCAAACACATAGGGTCACATATTTAGCTCATTTATTAGACTCCCTGAAGCTAGCCTTGCCCAACTGAAGCCTCTCCCAGGCTGGGTCCCAGCCATCTGCTCAGTTCCCGAGTCTTCTCTCAGGGACTATACTTGTTTAACAAATCTGAGGAAGTCAAGCTCTTTCATCTGGCTAGGTCTTCTTTCAACTCATGGGCTGTGTGAGTCAGTTTAACATGAGGACCACACATAAAACGTATACATGTTTTAACCCAGAAGTTCCATTTTTAGGAACTTTTCTGCCAAAAAACTAACATGAAATACGCACATAGGGAAGTTCCTTTAAACACACAAAGAAATGGAAAAACATTCCATGCTCATGGATTGGAAGAACAAATATTGTTAAAATGTCTATGCTACCTAGAGCAATCTATACATTCAATGTATTCACTATCAAAATACAATCAACTTGGGGCACCTGGGTGGCTCAGTCGGTTAAGTGTCTGCCTTCAGCTCAGGGATCAAACCCTGCATTGGGCTCCCTGCTCAGTGGGGAGTCTGCTTCTCCCTCTTCCTCTGCTGCTCCCCCTGCTTGTGCTCTCTCTCTCTCTGTCAAATAAATAAAATCTTTGAAAAAAATACCATCAACTTTTTTCACAGAGGTCGAACAAATAATCCTAAAATTTGCATGGAACCAGAAAAGACCCCAAATAGCCAAAGGAATGTTGAAAAAAAAAACAGGGGTACCTGGGTGGCTCAGGTGGTTAAGCATCTGCCTTTGGCTCAGGTCATGATCCCGGGGTCCTGGGATCGAGCCCTGCATTGGGCTCCCTGCTCCACGGGGAGTCTGCTTCTCTCTCCCCTTCTCCCTCTGTGTGTGTGCTCTCTCTCTCTCTCTCTAGTTCTCACTCTCTCTCAAATAAATAAATAAAATCTTAAAAAAAAAAAACAACAAAGCTGGTGGCATCAAAATTCCAGACTTCAAGCTCTATTACAAAGCTGTAATCATCAGGACAGTATGGTACTGGCATAAAAAAAGAGACACATTGATCAGTGGAACAGAATAGAAAAACATAGAAATGGATCCTCAACTCTATGGTCAACTCATCTTTGACAAAGCAGGAAAGAATATCCAATGGAAAAACAACAGTCTCTTCAATAAATGGTGCTGGGAAAATTGGACAACCACATGCAGAAGAATGAAACTGGACCATTTCCTTACACCACGCACAAAAATAGAGTCAAAATGGATGAAAGACTTAAATGTGAGACAGGAATCCATCAAAACCCTTGAGGAGAACACAGGCAGCAACCTCTGTGACCTCGGCTGCAGCAACTTCTTGCTAGACTCGTCTCCAAAGGCAAGGGAAACAAGGGACTTCATCAAGATAAAAAGATTTTGCACAGCAAAGGAAACAGTCAACAAAACCAAAAGACAACTGACAGAATGGGAGAAAATATTTGCAAATGTCTAATCAGATAAAGGGGTAGTATCCAAAATCTATAAAGAACTTACCAAACTCAACACTCAAAGAATAATCCAATCAAGCAATGGGCAGAAGACATGAACAGACATTTCTCCAAAGAAGACATATAAATGTCCAACAGACACATGAAAAAATGCTCAATATTACTCAGTATCAGGGAAATACAAATCAATCCCACAATGGGATACCACCTCACACTGGTCAGAACGGCTAAAATGAATAAGTCAGGAAATGACAGGTGTTGGCTGGGATGCAGAGAAAGGGGAACCTCCTAACACTGTTGGTGGGAATGAAAGCTGGTGGAGTCACTCTGGAAAACAGTATGGAGGATCTTCAAAAAGCTGAAAATAGAGCTACCCTATGACCCAGCAACTGCACTACTGGGTATTTACCCCAAAGATACAAATGTAGTGATCTGAAGGGGCACCTGCACCCCCAATGTTCATAGCAGCAATGTCCACAATAGCCAAACTATGGAAAGAGCCCAGACGTCCATCAACAAATGAATGGATAAAGATGTGCTATACACACACACACAAACACACACACACACAGGAATACTACTCAGCCATCAAAAAAATGAAATCTTGCCATCTGCAACAATGTGGATGAACTGGAGGGTATTATACTAAGCAAAATAAGTCAGTCAGAGAAAGACAAATACCATATGATTTCACTCATATGTGGAATTTAAGAAACAGATCACATGAACATAGGGGAAGGGAAGGAAAAATAAAATATGAGGAAAACAGAGAGAGAGAGGCAAACCATAAGAGACTCTTAACTATAGGGAAAAAGTGAAGGTTGCTGGGGAGGGGTGGGGGGAAATGGGGTAACTGGGTGATGGATATTAAGGAGGGCATGTGATGTAATGAGCACTGGGTATTATACAAGACTGATGAATCACTGAACCTCTACCTCTGAAACTAATAATACATTATATGTTAATTAACTGAATTTAAATAAAAAAATAAAATCAGGAAGATGACCCCAAAAAAGAGAGAATGTTTAAAAAAAAAAAAAAAAGAATGTTCCTTGAAGCCCTCTCTTTTTTTTTTTTGGCATTTTTTAAAATTTTATTATGTTATGTTAATCACCATACATTACATCATTAGTTTTTGATGTAGTGTTCCATGATTCATTGTTTGTGCATAACACCCAGTGCTCCATGCAGAATGTGCCCTCCTCAATACCCACCACCAGGCTAACCCATCCTCCCATCCCCCTCCCCTCTAGAACCCTCAGTTTGTTTTTCAGAGTCCATCGTCTCTCATGGTTCGTCTACCCCTCCGATATCCCCCCCCTTCATTTTTCCCTTCCTGCTATCTTCTTTTTTTTAACATATAATGTATTATTTGTTTCAGAGGTACAGGTCTGTGATTCAACAGTCTCAGACAATTCACAGCACTCACCATAGCACATACCCTCCCCGATGTCTATCACCCAGCCACCCCATCCCTCCCACCCCCCACCACTCCAGCAACCCTCAGTTTGTTTCCTGAGATTAAGAATTCCTCGTATCAGTGAGATCATATGATACATGTATTTCTCTGATTGACTTATTTCGCTCAGCATAATACCCTCCAGTTCCATGCACATCATTGCAAATGGCAATATTTCATTCCTTTTGATGGCTGCATAATACTCCATTGTATATATATACCACATCTTCTTTATCCATTCATCTGTCAATGGACACCCGGCTCTTTCCATAGTTTGGCTATTGTGGTCATTGCTGCTATAAACATCGGGCTGCACATACCCCTTCGGATCACTATGTTTGTATCTTTGGGGTAAATACCCAGTAGTGCAATTACTGGGTCGTATGGTAACTCTATTTTCAACTTTTTGAGGAATATCCATACTGTTTTCCAGAGTGGCTGCACCAGCTTGCATTCCCACCAACAGTGTAGGAGGGTTCCCCCTTCTCCGCATCCCCGTCAACATCTGTCGTTTCCTGACTTGTTAATTTTAGCCATTCTGACTGGTGTGAGGTGGTATCTCATTGAGGTTTTGATTTGGATTTCCCTGATGCCAAGCGATGTTGAAAAAGAAAAGCAAAGCTGGTGGCATCACAGTTCCAGACTTCAAGCTCTATTACAAAACTGTAATCATCAGGACAGTATGGTACTGGCACAAAAACAGACACATAGATCAATGGAACAGAATAGAGAGCCCAGAAATGGACCCTCAACTCTATGGTCAACTCATCTTTGACAAAGCAGGAAAGAATGCCCAATGGAAAAAAGACAGTCTCTTCAACAAATGGTGTTGGGAAAATTGGACAGCCACATGCAGAAGAATGAAACTGGGCCATTTCCTTACACCACACACAAACATAGACTCAAAATGGTTGAAAGACCTAAATGTGAGACAGGTGTCCATCAAAATCCTAGAGAAGAACACAGGCAGCAACCTCCTTGACCTCAGCCGCAGCAACTTCTTCCTAGAAACATCGCCAAAGGCAAGGGAGGCAAGGGCAAAAATGAACTATTGGGACTTCATCAAGATAAAAAGCTTTTGCACAGCCAAAGAAACAGTCAACAAAACCAAAAGACAACCGACAGAACAGGAGAAGATATTTGCAAATGACATATTTGCAAATGACATATCAGATAAAGGGCTAGTATCCAAAATCTATATAGAACTGATCAAACTCAACACCCAAAGAACAAATAATCCAATCAAGAAATGGGCAGAAGACATGAACAGACATTTTTCCAAAGAAGACATCCAAATGGCCAACAGACACATGAAAAAGTGAAGCCCTCTTTCTAATGGTTATGACAATAAGGAAATGATAAACAAATCAACTTTCTGCCAAATGTAGTCATTAGTCAGAATGAGGTACATCTATATGTACTAACCTAGAAAGATGTCCTTAATAAACAAGTGGGGCAGAAAAAGAAGTACCAGAACAAAGTGTAAAGCATGAACCCTTTAAAAATTACATATATACAGGGGCACCTGGGTGGCTCAGTCAGTTAAGCATCTGCCCTCGGCTCAGGTCATGATCCCAGGGTCCTGGGATCGAGCCCCGCATCGGGTTCCCTGCTCAGCAGGGAGTCTACTTCTCTCTCTCCCTCTGTGTGCTCTCTCTCAAATAAATAAATAAAATCTTTAAAAAAATTACATATGTATATATACATACATACATACACACACTAATATACATACATATAAATGCACCCATGCTTGCAAAGAAACATGCAAAACTTATCAGAGATTGATTCTCAGGCACACGTGGGATTGGAGCTAGGAGGAAAGCTCCAAATACTCCTCTATTGTTTTAATTTGCTGCAATGACTATCTAATGAGAAAGCCTGTGATAGCAGGGTGGTAGGAGCTCAAGCTCTAGAACCATCCTGCCTAGACTCAATCCCAGCTCCACTGCTTACTAGCCAACACTTCCATCCTTCTGTGTTCTTCTCTTTCAAATCAATATAGGCTTCCTTAAGAATGTTAACAGATGAAATAAGTTAGTACATTTAAAATAAAGCCCTCAACATCACATATATTAGGATGTTTATGAAAGGAGAGACAGAGAGAAGGCAGGCAGAGAGAAAGACAGAGAGGGAGGGAGAGAGGAAGAAAGACAAGTGTTGGTGAGAATGTGGAGAAACCGAAACCCTTGTCCACTGTTGGTGGAAATGTAAACTAGTGTAGCCTCTATTCAAAACAGTAGCGCAGTTCCTCAAAACATTAAACATAGAATTACCATAGATTCAGCAATTCTACTTCTGGCTATGTCCCCAAAAGAAGTGGAAGCAAGGTCTCAAACAGGTATTTGCATACCATGCATAAAGTAGCATTATTCACAAGAGGCAAGAGCTAGAAGCAACTGAGGTGTCTGTTAAAGTATGAATGAGTAAACAAATGTGGTGTATACACACAATGGAATATCACTCAACCTTAAAAAGGAAGGAAATTCTGACACCTGCTACAAGTGGGTGAACCTCAAGGACATTACACTAAGTCAAATAAGCCAGTCACAAAAGGACAAATACTGTACGGTTCTACTTATATGAGGTACCTAGACTAATAAAATTCATGGCAACACAAAGTAAAGCTGTGGTTTCCAGGGGCTGGGGGAAGAGAATGAGGAGTAAGCGTTTAACAGGTACAGAGTTTCAGTTTTACAAGATAAAAAGGGATCCGGAATGGGTGGTAATGATGGTTGTACAATGTGAATATACTTAATGCCATGGAACTGCACACTTTAAAATGGTTAAGATGGTAAATTTTATGTTATGTGTGTTTTACCACAATTAAATTTTTTTAAAACATAAAAATAAAGCCATCCAAGCAGTACCTTGCCCAACGTAAGTGCTCATTAAATTTTAGCAGTAATAGTATGATACTACCATTATATTCTACTTTTGCATTTTAAAAATGAGACTCAAAAAACAGGCTAACGTGCAAACCCTCACCTCCCCACAACTGAAGTTCATTTCAATAATTTTATACTAATCACACTGATTTTGCAAATTCCCTGGCCCGTTCGATAGATGCCTTCACTAAAGCTTCTTTTCTCAAACTGCACCCCCTCCAGAAGGCAAAGAAGGGTTTTCACAGCCAGGAGCTGACACCGGCTACTACCTCTGGCCAAAAGAAAATAAGAAAGAACATTTAACACAATCAGCACTCTGCATGGAGGCAGAGGCCAAGGAAACGCTCACTATGCACAGGCCTTTGGCAAGAAGCAGCACTGTTTCCTTGTTTTCAGCTCCACCTCTATTGCCTACATTGGTGCATCCCAGCCACCACCAAAATAATATCATTATACTACCATACTCAGTAGCCACCCCAGAATATGATCTCCCTGGTAACTGTTAACACATACCATGAGAGCTGCAGAGAAGGGTAATATGCATCCCAGCATGGAGAAAGCAAAACTGAAAGACATACTGGTTCAGATTCAACTACCATTTATCAAGCACCCCAGTATACCAAGAATGTACACAGAAATTTGACATACTATATTATTTAAAGTTCATAACTGCCCCCTGTAATATGTAACGCTATTCCCATTTTCTACGTCAGGAAATTCGCTTGGAAAGTTAAGTGATTTCCTTAGAGGCATGTACTAATTAGGAAGATAGTTAGAATTCAAACCTAGATTTCACAACGCCAAGACCAATGATAATGTGCAAAAACATATGGAAAATAAAATGAAAAAATGAAGTGGTCCCTAAATCGTCATTTTGCCTACACGTGTACTTGGGTAGCTCCACAATTAAACATTTGTAATAAACACGGTCTTCGCTATTTTTGAAGACCAGACAACCTTTTAAAACTTCCCTAAATGTACATATGTAAAGGAGGAAAAAAAAAAAAATGGATGCCTCTTTTATACACTTAGACAAAATCTGATTTGCAATTACCTCTAATTTTCACTGAAATTGAATTGCTTTCATCAAATAAATGAGGAATGCTTTACAAATTAAAAAAAAAATTTATAGGGGCGCCTGGGTGGCTCAGTCATTAAGCATCTGGCTTCAGCTCAGGTCATGGTCCCAGGGTCCTAGGATCGAGCCCTTCATTGGGCTCCCTGCTTGGCAGGAAGCCTGCTTCTCCCTCTCCCACTCCCCCTGCTTGTGTTCCCTCTCTCGTTGTGTCTCTCTCTGTCAAATAAATAAAATCTTTAAACAACAACAACAAAAACATTTTATAATGGGCAAAAGGAAAGTTGTTTTAGGTCTGATTTTCTTGAATTGTAAGTCAGGGTGTCATCTTTGAATATCTAAAGGACAGAAATTATACATGGTAAGCTTCTTTTCCTCTCTTTTTGAAAGTACCTTAACCTGCCACTAGCAAGCTATGCCACTCAAGATAACTTATATTAGACCTAAATGCCTTTTTGCAACTCTTCCTTTAGGCTAAATATTTGGAAGGATTACCCAATACACAGATATCTTCTACAAAATTCTCCCGCTTTAGGTTCCCTGGCTCAGGTACAGCTGTGCTTAACATGGTACAAGATCCTGAGTAAATCACACTGCGTGTTTCCCTTTCTAACCATCCAATATTTGAACCTAAAAAAAAGTCAAATTAAAATAATACCTGGAAGGGGAGAGAAGTTATAAAGGGAGACATACAATCCTAATTTGCAAAGGATCAACCTTACCTTCTTCCCTAATTGTGCTGGAACCATATTTTTATGAGCCTCCATTTCTTCTCTCTGGCCTAACAACCACATTCTTCCAATTTATTTTCCTTTACCTTTTCCTCAAACCCTGAGGCCAGCTATAATCATAACAATGACTACAATAAGAGCAGATACAGTTCATATCCACCGAGCCTTGCTATGCCACAGGCCCTAAGAATAGCCCTTGACCTGCATGATCTGCCTTACACCCACAGTGTATATGGAGAAAGGGAGTCTTGCTGAAGCAAAAGTGGTTTGGTCAACATCACACATCTACTAAGTAGAGTCTTTGAAGCCAGGTCTGTCCAACTTCGCAGACTGGGCACTCAACCATTAGGCCACACTTTTCAGTGGAGAGACATGGACCGGGGAAGAATACAGAACACAATGTTCCTTGAGGGTCAATACTCAATTCCTTGAGTGTTGTCCATCACTGTCTCTTCTGTACCTAGTGCCCAGCACACAGCAGGGGCTTGGTGAATATATTTATTAAAGGAATAAAATAACAGTAATAAGGAGAGTGACCAAGAACCTGGTCTTAATTTCACCACCCAGACTCAGGCAGGTACTACTGCTCAGCATTCTACAAGCATGTTTCTCCACCATTATTAACAGCTGGGCCCCAGAGAAGCAGTGAATCGTGTATTTCCTGAAACGGGTCAAAGAACATGGACCTCTTGCACACTCACTACCACTTCAACTAGAAGGATCAACCAGCTTTTGTAGCATAGCAGAGATAGATCTGACCTTTGTTTTTGTTAAATTCTTAACACAGGAGTAAAAATCCTGGTAACTCTTTCTGCCAATTGCTTCCATTTAGAATGTTCCAGAGACTGACAAGGAATGCAGCCATTAATTCAGGGGTATTTACTTCCATATTTTCTACTTCCTCCAACCATTTCAAAGGAAAATCATATAAGTCCTGCTTTTAACCATTTAATGCCATAAAACAAAAAATAAACAAACCTAGAAAACCATTTCTTGCAGCTGTTTTTGTTTGTTAATATGTATGGTAGAAAAAAGGAAAGACCTAGCCCCCAATTCTCCATAGCAAATTGCCAATTAGCACCTCCCACGTCAATGAAATAATGTCTTGAAGTCTGTGAATAGATTTGGATTCAAAGAGTGTTATCCAACCCCAAGTGACTGATACCATATCACACTATTATAACAGAGTTGTTGGTATAAACTGAAGAGTCCATAGGACTCTGTGATAAGGGAGAGATCCCCAGTGAAATGGGGAAATGGTGTAAAAAGAAATTAGGAAATGTGGTCAAATTTAGTCTTGGTTAGACCCACAGAAGTTCTGCACAGGTGCCTTTATGATTTGGTCATGGATAAGCTAATACACTATCACTACGTTTGTCTCTCTCATACAGGCTACATAAGCAAACTCTACTGTCATGCTTTTCTGTGAACATAAGACTGAAAACTGTCTGCAAAGAGTCTATTTTCTATATGACAAACACCAAACACATGGGAGGTGGGAGACCTAAAAAACATTTTTCTTTTGAAGATATAGTCTCATTGCAGCTCACTGGGAGTACTCATTATGTCTGTGACTCCACAATAAAAAAAAATTAAAACAAAAAACCAAAAAACAATACCTTGAAGGCAGCTTTAGAGAGAGAAAGTCAACCCCAAAGGAAGCTTTGCTAGAAATTACTTAGGAATTCAACTCCATTAAAATTTACTTTTATTTATTTATTTATTTTTAAGATTTTATTTATTTATTTGACAGAGAGAGACACAGTGAGAGAGGGAACACAAGCAGGGGGAGTGGGAGAGGGAGAAACAGGCTCCCTGTCAAGCAGGGAGGCCGATGCGGGGCTAGATCCCAGGACCCTAGGATCATGACCTGAGCCGAAGGCAGACACTTAACGACTGAGCCACCCAGGCGCCCCTAAAATTTACTTTTAAAGTTACAATCTCAGTACACGGGAAGTACACAGGAAGAAGCAAGGTATGAGAGACAGTCACACACAGATTCTGACTCTCATTTTATATATATATGCATACTACTTAACCTTTCTGAACTGAGATAAAATCATCTCCCCAATGGGAGCTTTGTGAGGATTAAATAAGATGACATAAGTAGAGATCTTGGCCCATAGTCGGTACTCACTAAATGTTGAATTTACTGACTTTGATGGCAGAAGGCTGCTAAAAGAATCACCACAGAGGAAAAATGCACAGTGCCTACAAACTCCCCAGCACAGAGTCAGCATTCATTTTGTTGACTCAGAGAATGCATTCCATATCCATGGATGACAAATAATGACCCATCTGACTGGGAAAGCAAATAATTATTTTAATAAACTAATCTTGCAGCCTTTCAACTAACTACAGATTCTATGCAATCCAGTCTTCTGAAGGCCCTGCTTCATGCTCGTGATCCTATTTCCAAAGTTCAAACAACCCTAACAATATGAAGGGCTGGTATTTGGAAACTATTCTCTGAAGGCCTAATGACTGGTGCGGTCTAAGGCCCTGGGAGGCCACCCACGCAGTCTCAGTTCACTGCCTCTGGTCCAACTGCAGCCCTTTCCTCAAAGTCAGAAGAGAAAGTTAAGGGGAAAGAAGCAAGAGAGGCGAAACAGATTATGCAGTTGGCTTTAAAACTAGCGGCAGTTGGGCTTTGCCTCATCCACATAGGGCTGGGGATGTTTCTTAAATGTGAGAACTAAAAAGTGTTTTCTTCTCTTGTACCATTTTTAGTTGGCTCATTTCTCAACTACTTTCCTGGGGCAGTCTCCATCCTTACCAGTAGGGCATGCTTGTCAGTCCCCATACGCTACTGGCTCATACCTGACTACTTTCTTCCCTTCTTTACCAACTCATAGGACATGCTGTCACTAATGTGTATTTCTCAGATGCAAAATTTTACCCAAGATTCCAATCCTCTAAGAGATTTTGTGCCTGACACTACAAACCTGATCAATCTGTGCTGCATATAACCAGCCTTTCCCAAACAAGCTAAATTTGATTAAATTTACATTTGCCTGTGCATTACTTTGTAAGGGCAAGCCTTGTCTACATTGTTTCCTGGTGTGTATTAGGCAAAAATCTTTTTGTTAGGTTTTGCCTAATAAAGAGCAGAAAACAATGTAGGCAGATTTAGATCTTCCATGCCTTTGAAAGGTCATGTCCCTCAGTACCTCTCTAATACCGTAATTGTACCCTGTGGGTGCTTGGTATACATGGCTATTTTACTGGCTCATTAGGAAAGTTGTTGTGTGCAGTTTTAGGAAATTGCTGTGGTTAAAATTGGAAGTCACACGAGATACAAGGCCAAACTGACCTTGTTTAACTTTACATCAATATTAAAATGATATATCACACAAAATAAAGGTGTACAAAAATTCTAGTTTCCAAAACCCTTTATCACATTCAAAACTTTTGTATGCATAGCACACATAATTTTTTTCTCAGTAGATGATACTTACTAGATTTAAGGTCTTACTAATACTTCCTCTTCCAGAAATAGCAGACTTGGCTATTCAGACCAATTCCTTGCTACCCTGACCTATGAAAAACAACTAAACTTCTCAATTAAAAAAGAAAAATCCCTAAAAGCATCCAAGGTGACAAGATAGTAAGAAGCTATTAGGAAAAAATCTTAAAAAAAAAAAAAAAAAACCCTAGGAACCTAAAGACCTAAGTAGAGTATTACAGTTCTTTTCACCTTGAGGACATCTGCCTTGGTAGTCCTGGTAATCTTGAACCATGGGCTTCATTTAAGGTGATCCTGGACTGGTAGTATCTAAAAATGTTGGACTGATGCATAAGTGATAAAGTCTCCTTTCTAGGCCTCAAGAATCACACCAATATTTTTTAAGAACAAAGAGTGGCACAAAATTAAAGCACATAAGGGAAAAAAAAAAAAGGTACCATGCATCAGAATCAGTAACAGACCCATTGATAATGGAACTATCAAACACAGATTATAGAACAACTATGTTTATTCTCTGTAAAGAAAAGAAAGACCAGGTGAAACGTATCTGCCAAGAGTAGAAAACTATAAAAAGTGACCAAGCAGGTTTTTAAAAGACTGCTTCTACAAATAAAAAATATAACCAGATTAAAAACTAGGAGGAAAAGGAAATAATAAATTAGAAAGGATTAATAAGAGAATGGGTGATTTAGAAACTAGGTTAGATGATATCTAGCATTCAGCCAGAGAAACAAAAAAAAATGGAAAACATGAAAGAGAAGTTAAGACACATTGAAGATAGTGTGAGATGGTCTAAAATACATTTAAATGTTGTTGCAGAAGAAAAGAGACAGGATAGGAAAGAGGCAATATTTGAAGAGGTAATGGTGAGAATTTTCCAGAACTGATGAAAGATAGCAATCCATAGATTCAAGAAGCCCAGTGAATCTTAAGAACAATTTTTTAGAAAACTACAGTTATAACATTGCATACTGAAAGTACAGAAAGACAAAAAAGACTAAGAGAAAATTCTTAAATCATAAAGGGGTGAAGAGGAAGGCATTATCTTCAAAGGAATGACAGATTTACCATCAACTTCCCTATAGCAATAAATCAAATTCTATGTAGCAACAATGTAAGCAAGAAGACAGTGGAATGAAATCACCACTGTGAGGAAAGAAACGAACTGCCTATCTACTGTTCTCCACTCAGGGAAAAAACTTTCAAGAAAGAGGGCAAAATATACTTCTTTTCAGACAACAAAAACGAAGAGATTTCATCTTTAGGAAGCTTGGATGAAGCTAAAAGTATCATACACATCTCAGATTTTCTGGGAAGAGAATAAAAAAGGTGGATTAACATTAGATTTTGATAACTTAGGGAAACCCACTATAATTTCTAGGGTGACTACCAAATAATTAAAAATTGATCCTATAATTTCAAAACCAGGAGGGAAAATGGAATCATAAAAATAGTAAATGCGTAAGTCAAGAAAGGAGAGAAAAGGAAACATAAAATGGACAGAACAACAGAAAGCACAAACTAAGATGGAGATTTAAAAGCATTTGAAAGTAATAATTAAGTGTATGTGGGTTAAGCTTCAATGGAAAGAAAGAGAACAAATATTTTCAGACAGAATTAAAACAAAATCCTACCATATGTTATCCATAGGAAACAAGACACAAGAATACAAAGGAGTTAAATAAAAACTTGGAAAAAGCTGTACTATGCAAATAACCATTAAAATAAAACTGGGGTAGCTATATTAATAAGACAAAATTGACTTTAAGGTAAAAAGCATGATTAAATATGAGAATCACTTCATATTAATAAAACATTCAATTTACTAGGAAGTCATTATAATTTTAAATGCTTATATACCTAAAAGTATAGCCTAAAATATTTTTAATGCAATAACTGACAGAATGACAAGAAAAAAAAAAAACAGAAAAATCCATAATCATACCAGATTTTCAACATTTTTGTCAGCAATTGATAGAGAAGATTCCCCCCCCAAAAATTAGTAAGAACAAAGGAGATTTGAGGAATATGATTAAAATCTTCACCAAATAGAAATATATACAACACTATAACCAGCAATTACAGAATTCACATTCTTTTTTAAACCACTACAAAGGACCTTTATAAACATTTACCATACAGTGGACTTTAAAACAATCTCAACAAATTTCTAAGGAGGAAAATGATACAGAGCATAATCATCTACCATGAGCTAAAAATCATTTTAAAATAACTTAAAAATGTCCACAGATCTGAAAATTGAAAACATATTTCTAAATAATTGCTGCATCAAAAAAAATACTAAAAATAGAAAATGTTTTATATAAAATAGTAATAAAATACAAATTATTTATTTATTTTCTTATTATAAAATTATGTGTTTTGGTTAAAGCCAAGCTAAAAAATCGGTTTATATCTTCAAACATATTTATTTAAAAACTATTTAAACATACTTCACAACTCAGTTTCATCAGTGAGAGAAATGCCAATGGAAACCACAACAAGACATTTTATAAAATGTAAAAATACTGTGTTGGTAAGGATGGAGAGCAGCAGAAATTCCTGTACACTTCTAGTAGGGGTATAAATGTGTACAATCCCTTTAGAAAATAGATTAACATTATCTCAAAGTTTGGAGGTATACAGACACTTTTAATACAGGACCAAATATCTCAGTTTGCTTGGGATAATCACCATTTTCACCTATTTCCCTGATGTCAAGTTTAGCATTTCGTCCACACAAAAATGTCCCAGTTGGAATATAAATTTATGGTTACTCTACCTATACTCAAATTCTCCTCCTATTTATACAGTAGAGACATTCATGACCGTGTGCCCAGATAAATGTGTACAAGAATACTCATTAGCATTATTTCTTAAAACAGCCCCAGACTGGAAACAACACAAATATCCAAAAATGGTGGAAGAGAGAACTATACTGTGGTATGTTTATACCATGAAATACCATCCAGTGGTGAAAATGCTCCGTGTATACAGAGCAGCATGCCTAGACCTTACAAGCACACCACTGAGCAAAAGAGGCAATGCACAAAAGAAGACTTCCGGTATGGTTCTACTCATATTCAGTCTAAAAATAGGCCAAAAGATGAAACTCCGTTGTTTTGGAATACATATATAAATGGTAAGACTGCAAGTAAAAGAATATGAATACCACAACAGTTATACAGTTTTTCTTTCTTGGAAAGAAAAGCAGTGTTGTGATCTGGAAGAGGCTCTTGGGCGGGGGGCCCTAGGGGGCCTCTAGGCACAGCAGCCAGACAAAAATGGGGGGCAAAATAGTCTAGGAAGAGGGGACAGGAAGTGCAAAGGCCTGTAGGCAGGCATGGGCTTGGCATGCAGATAGTACATTGATGTCACTAGAGCCTAGGGAGAGGAGATGAAGTCAGAGAGGTAGACAGCCAAGATTCAGCTGATGCACAGCTTTGCAGGCCAGGACAACCGGTTTAGATTTTACTCCAGCGTAGATGCAGGGAGAGAGGCAGGGCTCTTCGGGAACTTGGGGGTGGGGGGTGCACACCTGTGCCACAAGGAATGGGGTTAAAGGAAACCTCACAGAAGGCACCTGAGCTGGACTTGGAAGAAACGAAAAAGAGTTAAAAGCAGAGAAAAAAGGGGGTAAGGAGGATGCTGGGTCAGAATGTGTGAGAAAAAAAAAGGAGGAAGATGCTGGGACAGAATGTGCAGAGAACTCTCAGC
This sequence comes from Mirounga leonina, assembly GCF_011800145.1. Taxonomy (NCBI): domain Eukaryota; kingdom Metazoa; phylum Chordata; class Mammalia; order Carnivora; family Phocidae; genus Mirounga; species Mirounga leonina. The sequence continues at coordinate 62,033,358 of NW_023270377.1, forward strand.
AGTTACTTCTTTTTTTTTTTTTTTTAAAGATTTTATTTATTTATTTGACAGAGAGAGACAGCGAGAGAGGGAACACAAGCAGGAGGAGTGGGAGAGGGAGAAGCAGGCTTTCTGCTGAGCAGGGAACCTGATGTTGGGGCTTGATCCCAGGACTCTGGGATCATGACCTGAGCTGAAGGCAGACGCTTAACGACTGAGCCACCCAGGCGCCCCCTCAGCAGTTACTTCTTACCAAAGCATAACATGCAAGGACAGGGCTAAATAAGAATTGGTAAGGCCATGGGGAACCAATCAGGCCAGTTTCAAACCTTTGTAGGCCCTAGTTTGGAGGCTTCACCTTAAAGCATATTAATTAAGCATATTATCTTGTACCCACACCCCGTATATTAAAGTTTTGCCTGTTAAAATTTTTAGTAACTTTTACGACTCAGCTTAAGGGGCTGGCAGAATGTATAACATAGTTGAAGTTGTATGATGGATATATGGAGATTCATTACACTATTCTCTCTTCTTTAGTGCATATGTTAAAATTTTGATAGTAAGGAGTTGAAATTAACTGAAAAAATTATTTTCTTGCTAGTGAGATTAAAAGTTTGTTATATTTGCACATAATTTTTTATTTGATCAGATTAAATTAAATCAGGTCTTGCAGACATTTAATTAAACATTTAATAATATTAGGTAAAAAAAGGATTTTACTTGAAATAATTATCAGAGGCATAGATTACTTTTTAAGTATCAAAAAAGTTACACTCATGGGGTTTTATGAAAATGCATCCCTTACAGTTTTTGATTTGCTTATTTGATTGTCCTCCTAATGAATTCCTTATTTTTAAAGGAGTAAACTTGGATCTGAAAGACGTAATGGGGATGTGATGTGCATATAAAGAGAAAAAACGAGCAAAGAAAAAAAACACACTGCTTTTTTCCCCCCTCTCTCTTCTCTCTTATTTATATGCAGATTTAGAAAACTGGCTGGCTAGCTGCAGGCATATCTGGATGTGTTTCTTAAAATTAAAAGCATAAATTAAATAAAAATATCTAATGCAACAAATCATCCAAAAACTCAAGAGAAATCCATGTGGCAGCTTAAGAATCTTCAGCATGTGGTACAGAATTTCTTAGGACAGAAGGGAGTCTGGAATGGAACATCATCCAATTTAATAAGAATTTACTACCTCAGCAGCTCACAGGATAATGAACTAAAAGATACAATAGTGCTTATTAAAAGATGGGGACATTTTCCTTAACGGTGACCACAGGCAAAGTAGGCTCCATGGGTCAGTTTTGTCCTCTCAGTCTTTCCAAAGTTGCAGACTGGCTGAAGGATATGAGTGACTTGCACTTCTCCCCTTGGAAACATCTCCCGTAAACAATGAATGTGGAAATGATAAAGAATGAGCAAATGCTTACTGGCTGTCTTAGCTCTGGCTGTTCTAAAAAAATATCATAGACTGGGGGGCTTAAACAACAGACATTTATTTCTCACAGTTCTGGAGGCTGGGAAGTCCAAGATCAAAGTGCCAACACATTCAGTTTTCACTCAAGAACCCGTTCCTCACTTGCAGACGGCTGTCACCTGGCTGTGTGCTCACGTGGGCTCTTAGTGTGAGCACGAGAGAGAGAGAGAGAGAGAGAGAGAGAGAGAGAGACAGAGAGAACACTCTGGTGTCTCCTCCTCTTCTTCTAAGGGCGCTGATCCCATCACACAGGTACCACCCCCATGACTGACTGCATCGAAACCTTACTATCTCCCAAAGGCCCCACCTCCAAATACCATCACACTGGGGCTTAGGGCTTCAACATACACGTTTTGGAGGGACATGATCCTTCAGTTCATAACACTGGTTAACACCAGTTGCAGTCTGGTCTGACACATGCCTGAGGCAAGGATCTAAACCTTTGCTTTTAGCTTAGTTTTCCTTTAAGGAGCCTTTCACTGCATTGCGAAGGCTGATCCCAAACCAGCAAATTTAATTTTTTTAAGATTTTATTTATTTATTTGAGAGAGAGAGAGAGAATGAATTGGGGGAGCAGGAGAGGGAGAAGCAGACTCCCTGCTGAGCAGGGAGCCCAATGCAGGGCTTGATCCCAGGACCCCGGGTTCATGACCTCAGGTGAAGGCAGACGCTTAACTGACTGAGCCACCCAGGTGCCCCCCAAACCAGCAACTTTTTGATTAGAGAGGGCAACCTATGGGTGACCACACTCTCCTGACACTTCATTCTTAAAAAAGGCAATCTACTCACGCCCCTTACTGCCCTCACTGCCTGCCACCCCACATGCAGATAAACACACTCCAGCCAGAGGAATTAACAAATACACCTCCAGACAATTATTTCACACTTTTTCTTCTCTCCTCAAAATTCTGATACCTCCCGCTCCCTCACTGCTCTCTGCTGATTACCCTGTTTCCTATTTCACTAAGATGAAAGAAGCCATCTCTGGACTTGCCACAAGCTCTCAATGTGACTCTACTTACCTGTATCCTGTCCCAGGTCCTCTGGCTTCCCTCCTGTGGCCGCAGAGAGCAGTCCATGCTCCCATCCAAGGCATCTGGGACACATGCACTACATCCCAGCTGCTGCCGTGTAGGCAAGGATAGAGCTCTTACCTCTCCCCTCTCTCACATCTTCAACTTCCCCCGTTCCGCTGGATCGTCAGTATACAAACATGCCAAAATTGTTCCCTTTTTAAAAAAATCTTTCACTTCACATTCCTCCTCCAATTACCACCCTTCCTCCAAAACACCATTTTACAATACACTTCTTGAGAGTCCCATACTTCAATTTCTTTCCTCCCATTTTCTTTTGACCCTTCTTAGATGGAGGTTTCACAGCCATCCAAACTGCTCTTGTCAAAGACGCCGGTGACTTCTGTGACACCAATAACCACATCCACAGGTCACTTCGCAGTGCTCAACTTACAAGACCCATCAGTAGTGTTCAACACTGCTGATCGTTAACACCTTCTCTAGGCCTCCTCCTACTCGTGTGCCCCTCCTTCACCATCCCTTTATCAGCCCCTTTCCACTCTGCCATCTCGAACACGAGCATACCATGAGGCTCAGTCCTCTGTCATCCTCTCTGCTTACCCTCCCGCTCTTGCTGACCTCACAGTCTCAGGGCTCTACATGCCACCTCTTCACTGACAATTGCCACATTTATAGCTGTGGCCTTGTCCATGAACTCCCTATTTATACAACCAGCTGTCTATGACACCCCTGCCCATTGGCACCAAATAGATATCTCCAAGTTGACATGCCCAATATTCAGACCCTAACCTTGTTCCCAAACCTGTTCCTCCCTCCCTGCCTCAACTCAGTAAATTGCAACTCCTTCCTTCTAACTTCTCAGGCCAGAAACATGAAGGTCATCCTTGAAACCTCGCTTTCTCTCACACCAAACCACCAACCTCTCAGCATCTTTGAAGTAAATCCTATCTGAAACTTACACAGAAGGAATATTAAAGCAAGTATGATGTAATGGTAACAACTGCTGAATCTAGGTGAAGTCTATATAGGATTTCTTTATACTATTCTTGAAACTTCTCTGTAAGGTTAAAATTATTTCAGACTAATGAGGCTAACGTGAAAGAGAAAGATTTGAGAGACATAACAAGGAAATACAATGAATGAATTGTGATTGGATTCTATCTGGAAAGAATTACAGATATAAAAGACATCTCAGGGAAGGCAACTGCGGAAATCTGAATAGGAACTACGTATTAATTCGTTATGATAATGGCATTCTGTTTATGTAAGAGAACAACCTGATTTTCTGGAGATTTATGCTGAAGTGAAAGTCTCATAACTCTATAATTTACTTTGAAATGGTTCAGCAAAAAAGTCATAGGTAAATATGTTGAATGTTGATGAATATATGGGTATTCACTAAACTATTGTTTTCCTTTTTTATGTTAGAAATTTTTCAAAATTAAAAGTTTTTTAAAAATCTTGAACCTGAACTCTTCTCATTATTTCCACTACCACCATTTTGGTTCAAGTCGCCAAGAACTCTCCCCTGGATTATTTCAGGAGCTTTCTGCCTGGTTTCCAGTGCCTGCTTTTACCTCCCCACAATCCAGGCTAAACACTTCAGCCAGTGTGAACCTGTTAGGATGTGAATCAACCACATCACTCCTCAGTCCAAAATGCCCCAGTAGTTCCATTCTCAGAGTAAAACACCCAGTCTTTCCAGGGGTCTACAGGGCTCTGTACAATCTGGTCACCCCCTTACCTCACCTTCTACTCCCCCACCCCACCCTGCCCCCCCCAACCCCAGACACCAGAGACCTCCCACATGCCAGATGCACTCCTCCTCAAGGTATTTGCAATTGCTTCTCCTCTCCTGCATGAGGTTTCCTCACCTCCCGCACGCCTTGGTTCAAACACCATGTCCTCAGGAATGACTTACTTCCCTGACAACCCATAAATGCTCATAACCCACAGATACTCCTGATCTTTCTTTCAGCTGAATTTTCCTCATAGTACGAGGAGCCAACTGCTGTCCTATATATTTTACTTATTTGTCTACTATCTCCTCACCAATGAAATGTAAACTATGTCTCAAGGACTTAAAGGAGTGCCTGGCATACAGTAGGCGCTCAAAATACAATTGGGCAATATATGAAACAAAGATGTGGCCAACAACCCCTAGAAAGTCATTAGCCCTAAAATATGTGTTAATTCACCCTAAAAACATTTACTGGGTACCTTCCACATGTAGTGACAATCCTAGACACCGGGTATTCAAACAGAAGTAAGATGTTTTCTTTGCACTGAAGAACTTGATAGGCTAGCAGATAAAAAGAAATGTAAGTGGAGCGCCTGGGTGGCTCAGTCGGTTAAGCATCCGACTCTTGATTTAGGCTCAGGTCATGATCTCAGGGCTGTGAGACTGAGCCCCACGTTGGGCTCTACACTGAGCGTGAAGCCTGCTTAAGATTCTCTCTCCCCCTCTGCCCCTCCCCCTGCTTGTGCACACACTCTCTCAAAAAAAAAAGAAATATAAGTAAGAGAGTTGAACTCTTACTGTTATAATTAAAGGGGTACACAAAAGTGGGACTTGTCAGTTCTACTTGGAGAAAATGAGATGGGAGTATGTCCTCGTCATGGAGTAGCTGAAGCCACACAAGCGATAATGATCTGTTTCCAGGTCTGCTCTGCATCAGACACTAAGCACGGTGCCTGGCATAAATGTGACACTTAATAAATGCCTATAGTTTGCTGAATGAAGCTGACCAAAGTCTTGATGGATGAGCGGCAATCTGTCAAGTCAGTAAGGCAGCAGGAAAGGTACCGGGACTGGGGGTAGGGGTTTGTAGGTGGTGACAGCATGAGCAAAGGCCAAGGGGCAAGAACAAGCATGGCACTACCAGCTAGCAGTACAAGCCATTTTTATAAATCCTCATGAAATTCTTAAAAAAGCTAAAACTTGTTCAAAAGTGAATCCGTGCAGAGGAGCTCCTTCTTTGCTTCAGTGATAATTATAGTGCTACCACTAATGATCATTAGTATAATAGCTAACATTTATTAAAGCATGAATGCCCTATATGTTCAGAACAATGTTATGGCCCCACTTTTCAACCTGAAGTACTATTTTGACTAGTTAAGTTTCAAGAAACTGAGTCTGAGCAAGTTGGTAAGTGGTAGAGACAGGCAGGTAGGGCTGGGCCCCTAGACTGCTATGCCGGCTGGCCTTGTGTGCCCTGACTCCTTTGCCTAAGATCTGAACCTCCTAGTTCCACCACAAGGGCCTTATCCTCCTGTTCTAGACAAATAAGACTATGGTTTCAAAGTATACCCTACTTTAAAAGTCATAAAGCCAGAAAGCCATGTTCTTATTCCAACCAGCAAGAAGCTTTTCTTTAAAGAAAGTCAAGAACTAGATATTAAAATGATGAGTTTTAGTTCCTTCAGCAAGAGCCATCACATCACACCTACCAAGTAATTATATCTTCAGATATTTGGGGATTTATAGAAATAAAGCCTTGGGTAAAACACATGGTGGTAGTGTGGTACCGTAGGGTATTAAGAAAACTTGGAATGATATTATTTCACTAGGCAGGGGAATTCAATTCATTTTGCCAGCCTCTGGCACACAGAAATTCAAATTGATCTAAAGTAATTACTTCTCCTGAGTTCTTACAATGTGGGTAGGCATATCCTAGGTGCTTTAAAATAATTACTTTATTTAATTGTTATAACAACTCTGTCAGGTTTTTAAGATTATTAGCCCTGTTTTATAGTTATGGAAACTGAGGTTTAGAGGGTGAAGGAAAGAGATACTGTCATTTATCCGTCAAGGAAAGAGGTCCTAGGGTGCCTAGGCAGTTCAGTTGGTTAAGCATCCGACTCTTGGTTTTGGCTCAGGTCATGACCTCAGGGTCATGAGATCGAGCCCCAACCCGAGTTGGGCTCCATGCTCAGCAAGGAGTCTGCTAGAGAATCTCTTCTTCTCCCTCTCCCTCTGCCCCTCCCCGGCACACGCATGCATTCTCTCCCTCTCTCTCTCTCTAAAAAAATAAATAAATCTTAAAAAAAAGGAAAGAGGTCCTAATTTCCATCTAGTATCTGATACAGAACCCAGCGTGTAGTAAATGCTCAAAAAAATGTTTACTGAACCACCTAAATACTGGGAAGAAACAGAAGTAAGAACACTTAAATCCATGAAGCAAGAAAAGCTTTTAGATTTTATTACACCAAAGGTTTAGCCAGGATTCATGTGAACCCTTCATAATTTAAGATAAAACAGTATTTTATTTTGAATCAATCAAATAGAAATGATACACACAGGTACAAGTCCTATTTCAGAATTAAATAAGAATGAAAATCAGTTCAAGTTGGATGCATTTCCACAACTAAAATTCATAATGAGAGAGAAACTATTCACTGAGAACCACCATCTCAATGGGTAACAGAAGAAAAACACGAGCGTCCACTGAAAACATCGTGTAAAGAGCAACTTTGGAGGAAATTCTGTATGTGGCTACTTCTTGAGATCTGTACGGGCTTATTAACTAGAGCTACATGTGCAGCCTGGAGTTTCTCAGACCTCACCAATCATAGCATGGACCACAATCCCCACACACCGAGAATGTCTTACTGGGAACAGTATCCCAGCCTTCAAGTCACTGGGTTGGACCTGATGTATCTGGAAAGCACTTACACTCTTTCCACCCCTCCAGCCCCTCACCTATCCCAGTCCCTGCCCTCCCACCCACAGAGAAGAAAGGGAGACAGAAAAAAAAGATCACTGATGGCTCTGGATGAAAGCTGGATTCACCAAATAACCTTACGTGGAGCACCAACTAAGGTTCCCCATAGTAAGGAATTTGCATGCACAGTGACTCTCCTAGCACCCAGAACAGAAATAAACGCAGTGAGGCTTAATGATACACGCTTCAAGGTAGGAAGTTCTGGCAGAATCCCAGTACGAGATGGTCACTTTGTTATTCCGTGGATATCACCAAATACTGTTCTTTTGAAAGATAAAAATTCTATAAATAAAATTCAATATTTTTTATACCTCAATATTAATTCTGTCCCCACATCCATGCATTCGCAAGATGCTGTTTACATCAGTCAATTCTTATTTATCTCAACTTTGGTTTTGCTAACCCATAAGTACTCATTACAATACAATGACTCAGTCCGGTCCCCAGGGAGAGCTAGATGTGTCTGTAGCTCTTTTCTAAATTGTTGTGCTTTTCCCCTTCCTACGCTCTTATCAGAGAACAGCAATTTTGTCCTTTTTACCTTTAAATACCCCAGTACCCAGTCCCTACCACATAAACGTCTTCTGACCATTTGGGAAATTGAGGTGAATTAAGTCCTGTGAGTGCATGATTTTTTCTGAATTTTCTGGGACAATCTTGATTTCTAATATTCAATTGCTCCAAACCATATAAGCACATTCATGCTTTTCTGACTGCATGTCCTGATTTGTGTTTTTAATGTTGGACCTTGATTGCAGAGTGCTGAGTCAGTGGCATGCTACCAGTTATCATGGATCCCACACCCTAATTTTTTCCTCTGCAAAATATGACACAGTTGATATAGCTAATAGTGAGGTGATAAAGTAATGTGATTTTCTTTCCTTTTCTTTTGGATGTTTAAGTTTTGCACATTTGTATGGGAGGTGGGAAAGCAAAGGGGAGAGGTCATTATGCTGATTCTATGCACTACATTAGCCTCTTCAGGAGACAAGATAAAAGCTGGAAGACAGACATCATGAGAAACAGAAGGTGCCTGCTCAAAATCATCTCTATTACATATCTAATCAATGAGAGATTTACATTCAATGAGCAAATTTTCTTTCAACAAAAAAATTAAAGGGTTCAAACTGAGTCATACATTGGTATAACACGCTGGTAATAAGAGCCAATTCCATTCGTCAATGAGCCAAGCCCTTAGTAAACATGAGATTTTTGTGAATGCAGGCAAAGCGAGGACATTTTCGAGCAAAAGGTCGGATGGTCCTCGGTATGTAGACAGGAGAGCATAGGAGGAGATGCCCAGGGCCTGCACTTGGCAATAGGGCTAGAGCTGCCTCTTGGCTTCCCCTGTCCTATTCACCACTCATGCTGACTGGACTTCCTCAAGCCTGCCTTGCTCTCCAGGCAATTTCCACTCCCCGGGGCAGCCTTTGGCATCCTCATTCTCTTTCTCTACCTGGCCAATGTAATCATCCTCAAAAATTCAGCAGGGTCACCTCCACCAGAAGGCCCTCCCTCCCACCTTGATTTTCCTAGGATTATTTGAAAGACATCAAACTTGAGCTGCTTCTTAATTAAATTCAGCCCTCCGTCCCTAGAGGTTCAATCCAATCCCTAATCTAAATAATTGTTTCATTCAGGAGACATTTATTGGGGTCTTAACAAAGCACCAGGCATTGAGCTCACCGGTGGGGATAAAAAGATGAATAAGATAGTCCCAATAGTCAAGGTGCTGGACAGTTTAATAGCAGAGGGAAATGCAAACAGTGAAAATCACAAGTCTCCGAGTGAAGGGCTCTAGCAGAGAATAATTAGGAGTGCAACTGGTGTGCCAACAAGACAGCAAGGGAATTTAATTCCAGTCTTTCACAAACTGAAGGGGGAAAGGAAGGGAAAAGAGACGATGATGAAAATACCCAAGTGCCCCTTTTCTATATTTGCTCTGAATGTGCTAACATGTAATGTTGCTGAGCTTCCTCCCACAAGTCCCTGGGTTGGGGCAAGCCTGGGTACAAATCCCAGCTCTGTCACTTATTAGCTAAGTGGCACTGAGTCACTCACTCTACCTCACTTTGCTTCAGTTTTTTCATTCTTTCTCCCTGCTTGGGTTCTGGGTCACTTACCAGTATTAGGTGCCCACTATACCTGCCAGAAGACTAGTTGTTATATGATCATACAGAAGGTGAAGATATGCAATTTTATTACATCTGTGGCTAAATATAGGAGTATTCAGAGCCCTGAAGGATTAAGTGATATGTCCAAGTCTTGTGCGCTCACCTTTAATGCCAACTCTGCGGCTAGCCTTGACCTGTGGATCCCGATGCACCCTGTGCATGAAGCTGTACCGATGGCCTCATTCTCACCGTATACTCGGCAGAACAATAACAGTAGCAGTCCCCTTCTACACAGTTGAGCCCTAAGAGCAATATATAGCCTCCCATCAGCCGGCAACTGCTAAGAGATGGTAGAGAGGCAAAATAAGAAATACTGACCAAATTGAAAGAGATTTTTCTAAAATACTTTAATTCTCTCAAATCATGACAGCCCTATAGACAATGCCAGCAGCTCAACTTGCATTGAAAATGAAAGTAATTGGCCCTAATTGCTTTTAGCTAAGTTTCCAATCTCATAGAGGGCTCATTAATGAATTTAGATCTGGGACTCTCTAAGACCTGCTTCCCCAAAAATCTGCCCAAATCTTCCAAAAGGGGGAATAGCTATGCCTCCCATTGCTTTGTCCAAGTGCCCACCCCCCCCGCCACATCTTACACACAAACACCTTCACCCCTGTATTAGTAAGTGCTGTATTCAAATATCAGGAGTCATGTGCAATGGACCAAGTTTTAAGAGTCAAATTAGTAATGGTTGAGAATTCTATTAAGCCTCCTGTCCACCCTTTGACAAGGGCTGTGACCCTCACAAGCTAATCCCAGAAGGGTGAATAGTCAGGAGGAAGCAGAAGGCACCTGCCCCTGTAATAGCAGGAGGTGGGAGGAAGGGAGGCAGGGAGGAGTAAAAGAAGAACAGAAAGAGAGGGCAAAGCAGACTGGACTTCCAAGAGGGAGCAACAATGTGCTTCCTTCTCAAACAATCTAAAATATGGTTCTCCTGATGGCATATTAAGATACAAGACCCAGAAAACCCCACAGCTGAGGCAATAAGGGAAAGGCTCTAGAAAAGAACCTCATCAATTGAGTATCACAGGTTATATCTACCTATCTAAGGTCCCGAACAACTTTACTAATATGCAGAATCAATGGCCCCTGTGAGTCCCACAAGGTCAGAAACTGTTTCTTACTCGGGGCGCCTGGGTGGCTCAGTCGGTTGAGCGTCTGCCTTTGGCTCAGGTCATGATCTCAGGGTGCTGGGATCATGCTCCGCATCGGGCTCCCTGCTCAGCGGAGAGTCTGCTTCTCCCTCTCCCTCTGCCTCTCCTCCTGCTTGTGTGCTTTCTTTCTCTGTGTCAAATAAATAAATAAAATCTTAAAAAAAAAAAAAAAGGAAACTGTTGCTTACTCAACTTTGCAAACCTAGTTGAAAGGGAAACGGGCACTAAGAGATGCACATTTAGTCCTCAGAATGACCCGATAAATGGCAGTTATTTCTCCTTCACAAGAGGCGTCTGGGACCTAGCAAAGTTAAATTTCTTGCTAAGAGTTAAAGAGCTTGAGTCTGGACATGAACCAGGCACACTTGATTCCCAATCTCAGATCTGTTCTAGACCAATTGCCTCTGTAGCCCCTTCACCTGCACAAGGGAGGTAACCAATAAATATTACATTTAGCAGCAAACTCACACCCAGAAGCCATGGTGGCCTCCTCAGGCTGATGGGACCCTCCTGGCCCTCACAGAGGTGGTTTCACTCAAGCCAGCACCGCTCTGCTCCAGGCTTTGTTCCTCTCTCCCCACTGGGAGGGGCAAGCTGCGTCTTCCTCAGAATCACCCGGGCAGATTTTAAATCTCTGCGGTTCAAAGACGCTCACGGCATGTTCTGACATTTCTCATGCAGTGCTTCAAAAGCCTTGGGCTTCTAGTGGCACAGCGGGCATCACTCCCTGCTGAAGTAGGACACCTTCCCTCATCCACTTCTGCCACGTCGCTACACGGCAGCAAGCCAAAGGCTCTGCCATCCTGAACTCAGGTGGCTTTTGCATCTTTTTTGTGTGTGGAGGTGAAGCCCAAGCTGACAGTCCGGTGAGTCCACAGGAGGCGGCCTCCTCGGAATTCCACAGAATGGAAAGGCTTCATTCTGAATTAAGAACCTGCTCTCCCTGAGTCTTCTCGAAGCCCTCTTCCCAGAACAACAAACACCAGAGCCGCCTCTACCAGGGAGCATGCCAATAGCTCCGCCATTGCATGGTTATGGCAGGCGACCAGCTTTTGTTCCTGCTCCTGTTACACCAACTTGACTAACGATAGACAACACAGTGGTGTTGATGGTAGCTCACATTTACGACCCCCTTCTGCGTGAGACACCTTTCTAAACACATCCTATGTTAACACATGTGGTCTTCTCAGCGACCCTATGGGGTGGGCACTACCAATATGCCCATCTTACAGATAAAGAAACTGAAGCTGAGGAAGGCCAAATAGCTCTCCCAAATATCCCACAGACTCTTCTGAGAGGGAAGACTCGAACTCCGACTGCCTGGCTCCAGAGCTCACCCCCTACACCACTACCCTGTGCTGTCAGTCCCCCTGTAAAAGGCTGGTTGTGAAACCATGAATATCTTGTCACTGTTAGGTGAGCATAGCACAAATTTTATATTGGCTTATGTGTGATTTCACCTGCTAGAAACACTGGGTGAATGCAGAAATGTGCTGAGTTAACCTGAGCCTATAGGAAATACAAAATACACACACACACACACACACACACACACACACCCTCTCAAACATCCCCACTTTACCTCAGTTCACATATTATGGGACATATCCACCTGGTGTCACAGCTTTCTCTCAAATTTCAGATTCCCCCTCCTTCTACCATCACAGAAACTTAAGAGCTGTAACTCTTGCAATGCTCCTATGGGCTGAACTGCATCCTCCCAAAGTTCTTAAGTTGAAACTCTAACCCCCAATGTGACTATATTTGAAAATATGGCTTTTATGGAAGCAATTCAGGTTAAATGAGGGTATAAGGGTGGGGTCCTATTCCAGTATGACAGGTGTCCTAATAAGAAGAGGAAGGGGCACTGAAGATAAACATGCACAGAGGAAAGACTCTGTGAGAGCAGAAAGAGAAGGCCACTGTATGCAAGCCAAGGAATGAAGCCTCAGGAGAAACCAACCCGGAGACACTTTGATCTTGGGCTGCCAGCCTCTAGCGCTGTGAGAGAGAAATTTCTGTTTTGTAAGATGCCCAGTATACGGCAGCTCGCCCAATACACCAACACCAAATTCCAAGCAAACTTCGAGTCTTTTTCAAGGTAAAATACCCTATTTGTTATAGTCTTTATGTATTTCTTAACTACTTAATGTGCTGTTTTTATTAGGTCCCCATCTTTTTTTGAATGCCTCTGATGAAGTTTTTGAGTGTTGTGCCCTGACTCATTTTTCTCATAAGCCCTGTGTTGTATTGTGTTGTTGTACAATTTTGCAGCGTGGCAATTTTTAGGAATGTGTATGTCATGTTACAGCACAACTGACTATACAAAGGGAATCATGACTTATAGATCCTAAAGGTAAAGCATAAAACATAATGTTCCTATAGCCTTCTTTAGGCACTCTGAGGCAGTTTCTATAAAGAAATCCCAAGAAGGGCAGACACCAAGCTTACATACACAGCATGTATGTATATTTGTGTGGGCACATGTACAGAATATAATCCTAATAAGTAGTAAAAGCTAAAGTATTTATTTCTGGGTGGTAGGCTTTGGAGTGTTTTTTTCCCCCCCAAATTTAGGAACATTATGTGCACCTTTACACATACTCTATAATTCAAAGTTGATTGTAATGATTTTCATGATTTTGTTCTAAAAGCAGAAATAACTTTTAAAATAGATTAAACAACAGAGAAATGCCATATAGATTCAAAAATGGCAGACAAGAATTAAATAAGAACATGAGGCTTAATAAATTCAGTTATTCCTCAGTATACTCTGTCCTTTTCATCTCCATCCAACTCCATGTTTAATAAAATTCTTGGAAAAATTATCTACAGAGCCTTGAGAAATTTAGGATTTAAAGAAAACTGACTAGCTGTACCTAATATGCAGCCAGCTTGACCAAGGTTTGGCCTGTCTGGTATTTTTAGCAAAAATCTGCTTTCTTTAATTAGCCAGCACACATGAATGAGAGGCCTAGCCATTTGCCATCAAGGACTGTGAGAGGCTTGGTCTGAATGGAAAACCTGAGTTCACACGTCACAGATGGCAGGTCTGGAGTAGAAAGAGGGAAAAGGTTTCAAAAGCTTACCCAAGGCAAAAGAGCAGACTGTCTATAACACAGTTCATCAATCTTCAGAATTTTTGGAGCAGAAGTAATACTATCTTGAGAATACTAACAACTTCAAAGAGGGCCTGATTGAGCTAAATGCAACCGCACAGCATCCATGTGCCAGGAATATTAGAGATGGGCATACTAATTACAGAACTGTTCTAATGCTTCTATTATATGGCAACACTCTGTGCAGTGGATGACTGTGCCATGTGCTCTAAGACCACGTTCGCTTTCCTGAAGCTCTGAACGAACTGCTAACAGTACTGTAATCCCAAAGCAGGGTTTAGCAAGCTAGAGCCCACTTGCCAAATCCAGGCTGCCATCTGTTTTTGTACAACCCGTGAGTTAAGAATAGCTTTTAAATTTTTAAATGGTTGAAAAAAATTTAAAGAATGCTTCATGACATATGAAAATAATAAATTCAAATTTCAGTATCCATTAATAAAGTTTTATTGGAACACAGCCACATACATTTACTTTGTCTATGGCTGTTTTTGTGCTACAACAGCAGAGTTATAACTGCAACAAGGTTCCTGTGGTCTAAAATATTTACTTTCTGGCCATTGGCAGGAAAAGTCTGCTGACCCCTGGTCCAAAGTTTAAACTGACCTGAATACAACTGACAGATTTAAAACCATTTAAAATAGTCAAGAAGTGTCTTGAACACCAAGACATTCACTGATTCAATCAAATCTGAACAATAACTTGGCCTGTAACTATGTACTTGGATGACAGAAGCTGTTCGTTGGTCTAGGGACTATTCTGAATTAATGAGAAACAACCACCATCATCACAATAGCAGCAAAACAACTCAATCCTGTGCTTTTCAAGAATTAAGAGGTTGGGGTGCCCAGGTGACTTGATTTTGGCTCAGGTCATGATCTCGGGGTCCTGGGATCCAGCCCCATGTGGGGCTCTGTGCTCAGCAGGGCATCTGCTGGAGATTCTCTCTCTCCCTCTCCCTCTGCCTCTCCCGTTCACTCATGCTCTCCCTCTTTCTCTAAAAAAAAAAAAAAAATTAATTTTTTAAAAACTAAGAGGCTGTATTCCAATTTTATGATTAATTTTTTCCAGACTCATGATCAACATGAACTCATTGCTGAGCATGTATGATAGTACTGAAAACATGAAGATGCCATTTTTCTAGAAGATAATACTTTCTTATTCTCTCCTTCAAAAACTGCGTATGTCTGCAGGGGAACTTTGGTAGTAACTCTGGTAGTAAATAATGCTCACGTCGTGATCTGATGATGAAAACAATCAAAACTGAATTTTCTCTTTGGCAAAATTTTGTCCTTCACCACAGTGTGGAACAAATAGAAGATTCTAAAGCAGTTTACAAATATTCAGTCAGTTCTCTTTTGCAAACAGGTGACTCGGTTATGACAACTTGTTGAATATATTCACCACACATTTCCTCAGATCAAAGATTGATCTGAAATAAAGGGATATGAGACTCTGCTTTTTCCCTGTGCAGCCCTGCTCTTCTCCCCCTCAATTACTAGGATCCACTTTCTTATTGAGGTCACAAGACAGCATTGCTGACATGTCCAAGTAAAAAGCTACCAAATAAAAAAGCAGTGACTGAGTGGTAGCATGAGGACAATGGGTTAAACCACTCATTTCTCACTGCTGAGTTATCCTTAGTTCAATGGAATCACAAATTAGGATCACGGGGGCTTCTTTGCACAAATAAAGTTACAGTTTCAAAAGGTGCCCGGATTTTGGTCAGTCTGCTGCCACTGAACAGAAGCATCCAAATCTGGCAGCATTTGAGGGTAGTTGCAATCGGTCTCAACTCTAAAATGAAATTCCTAAAGAAAAGACAATCTTGGGTCCTCGTCTTACAACAAGGTTCCATATGAGCAAATGCCAATCCACATAAATTAGTACTAATCTATAAAGTGTAATACTCCTTGCCCTATATCTTCAGGTTATCATGTGGGAGATTTATCTGTCCAGTCAGGTGGAGACTGCTTAAACGAAAGCCCTATATAATATTCCCTCCCAAGCATGTGCTATTAAACGCACTGCACAATATTTAAAAATGAGCAACCCATGCAGGGTATAAATGAGAAGGAAGCCATTTATTCTGAAAACTTATCTCTGCCCTTTCCTGTTTCATCCTGCGGGTATTTTTTTTTATTGCAGATATTATTTACCTTACTATTATCCTGATGCAACTGTTGGAGGGGGAGAGGCAAAACTTCAGCAGCTTCAAAGCATGATTCCCCTAGTTAAATGGCTCCCATTTAGAAACAGATCCTCTGAAAATGTATCACGGGGTATCTCATTTTTATAAATTCTCTACTCCCTCTTGAAAATCTCTCTTTCAGTTGCCAATAAAGATTTAAATGCTTCTGGAAGAAATATTCATCAAAACTAACAGAGCTGTGAATGACTGACATCAAGCATGAAGAGGGAAAAAAAGCATGTCAATGTTTCAACACATTACTTGTTGAACAACTTTTACTCAGCTCATCCGCATGAAATGGGTGTGCCAAAAGTTGGACACGCCAGCAGATGGTTACAAGCACTGTTTGGCATGCATCTTGCTGCCATTCCACACTGCTGAAAGATGAAATACAATTCCCCTGACGAGGCCCTATTTTCTAAAACAGTGATTTAGATAGAACAGAAAAACTATAGAAACTGTACAGTTGGTCCCTAGACCTTCAAGTCCCAAATCTGTGTTGTCTTGCTTGCTCATTTGATTTTTAGTATTTCTGAACAGCAGTCCTCTCTTTTCAGAGATTAGTGCCTCTTAACCATGAATGTGTGTCATAAGTACTAAGGGCATTTCTTTCAAGATGTCTATGTCCAGAACTCACCTGGGTCACCACGCTGAGTCAGACATCCCAGGGTGGGGCCTGGGTATGTGTATTTTCAAAAGCTCACCAGGTGATTACGCAGTGTACCCCTGGCTGAGAACAACTATTCCAGATCATTTTTTATATTGATGAGCAAATAACTACGACACACAAATGTGCCTACGGTGACCAATATAATTCTGCCTTAGTCCTCATGGCATTATCTAAGTGTTCCCCTTTGCCATACCATTCCTTCCTCTGATTTTCTTTCTTTGAAATAGTCTTGGAGCTTTCCATAGTTTGATAAATTTCCTAGAGAAATTTTAGGCTAAGTCAGTATATAATAGGCACTCTTCATTTGGGGAGGCAAAGTGCCAACTTAGATCAGCAAATCCTTTCAAAATGCCACTGTAACTTACAGTCATTTAACCAATATTTAATCAGCAGTATATATGTGGTAGGAAAGGCTAAGAACGCAAGAAAAACAAGATGTGGTTCTTGTGCCCTCAAGGAGCAAGTATTATGTAATTAGGGTAAAAATATACGGACAAGTTAAGAAAAGTTAAATAACCACATAAGAAAGCACATGATTCAGTATGAAATTACCAGTATTTACAATGAGGACTCTAAAAATTCAAAAGAAGTAGTGTTCATTCCAGACACTCAACAGTCATGCCACATTTCTGAGAGGGCCTGGGGTTTGAAGAATGGGTAGGGGATAGATGAGCAGGGCAGAGGATATAGGTGTCTATGTCAGGAACACAGCATAAACCAGGGCAGGAATGAACAAAGTGCGGCCAGTGAAAAGACAACCTTCTGGAAGGAAGGGGTCTTTTGGGTGACTGATACCAAAACACATAAAGGCCAGAGTCTAGCTAACAGGCTAAGGAGCCTAGTAACTTCTATAGTTGCAGAAAAATCATCAAGGTTTACAAGTAACAGAACATGAAGATAATAGCATTTTGGGATTTTTTTTTTTTTTTTTTTTTTTTTTTTTGTAGCAAAGTATCTATGAATGCGAGGTAAATAATAAGGAGAGCTATGAGAGCAATTAAGATCAGGGCCATGCCAGTGGCTTTACAAAGAACTAATGGAACGCGGTGAATGACTGGTTTGAGCCTCTAGCCTTTAAGAGAATGGAGACATGTGAACAACAGGAGAAGAGAAGTCAGAAGGCGGAAGCAAGTCAGAGTTACCAGCTGGGAGAAAGCAGAACGATGCCTCAGAAGAAACCTCTTCGTTGGACACTTGACTTTGGAAGAACCTGGCAAGAGGAAATAATTCTACCCAGAGGGTGGAAGGTAGAGTGGGGAAAATAAGAGGTTGAAGACTGAATCTGGAGAAGAAACCCAGTCAAAGAAAATGGAAAAATGCAGAGTAACTGATACAAACAGAAGCCCTTGGAAAGGCAGGAGAATCCAGTGGCAATCCAGAGGTTAAGGAAGAAGAGAGTTTCAAAACAAAGTTCATCAGCACAGTCCTCTGCAATAGAAAAGTCCATGGCCACCAGTACCGTCTCTGTGCTCGTCCCAGCAGTCCTGCCATGTGCCCTAGCCCACAGCTGACCTTTCTCCTCTCATCTTTAACTCCTGACTGTCCATACCAATTGTTTAGCATGCACACCTGTTTATCGTATAATGCCACTGAGGTACATATACTCAGGTATTTGTCATGTCTCCTCGACACTACTATAATAAACTTCTTGAAGAAAAAGAGCATAATCGATACTTTAGGTACCACCTCTCCCCCAGTTGTGCCTTCACATTGCCATGCCTTTAGCAATCATTTAGAAATATTTTTTACTTGGGCGCCTGGGTGGCTCAGTTGATTAAGCGACTGCCTTCGGCTCAGGTCATGGTCCTGGAGTCCTGGGATCGAGTCCCGCATCGGGCTCCCTGCTCGGCGGGGAGTCTGCTTCTCCCTCTGACCCTCCTTCCTCTCCTGCTCTCTGTCTCTCATTCTCTCTCTCTCAAATAAATAAATAAAATCTTAAAAAAAAAATAAAGAAATATTTTTAACTGATTATACCTAGGCAGATAAAGCCCTGCTGAATTCAGGGAGAAGACATAGATACTGGTCTAGTGTTGAGCCTTGCTATGGACCAGCGGCATCATCTGGGAACTTGTGAAAAATGCAACCTTAGTTGCCATCGCAGACTCACTGAATGAATGAGAATCTGCATTTTAACAAGATCCGGTGGATTCCTATACATACTGGTATGGAAACTGGTGTAGATTCAGTGTAGTATAGAAAGAACTAGCACTGAGTTACCAAAGAAGTTAGTTGGAGGAAGGGAAGATGGCACATGAGTTTCAGCATGGGGTTCCTGTGCCAAGACCCAGCTTCACCCCTGCTCAGACCCATAGCCCAATGGAGCCCGGGCCCTTTGCATATATGGTGGGGCAAGGCCAGGAAGCAATTTCACCTTTTGATCTTGAGCCCGGATGTATAAATCCTTCTTCCATAAACTGCCACTAAGTTCAATTATAGGAAGGGCTTTGCAGATTGTATCTACCGGGTTGTTTGTCCAGGTTTTATAAATATCTGACCTCCTGAAGATCCTGTTTATGCTCCCCATATTTATCCAGCCCTAGGAATTTATGATATTATTCTGCCTCTAACTCATTTCTCCCAGAACTCTAGGTTTCCCTCTAAGTTTTAGATTGCAGTTGCTGAAATATTTTTCCAGCATAATTGAAAGCTAAACCTGAAAATGCAACTTCAACCCCAAACAGAAAGGGCCTTCAACAAAGGGAGCAACGCTGACAGCACCATTGTTCCAATGACCAGGTGTCGGGAAAAAGCTCCCAAAGGACAGAGTGTTAGACAAAGGCACAGTGATATCCCAAAGGATGAAGACCAAATGGACCAATGAGCTCAAGGCACAGTATCTTCCCTTTGTTGGAAATGCTTCAGTATTTCTTTCTCTAACTTTCCTACAGGTAAGTGTATGAGTGTTGCTAGTTCAAAATAGCACTGTGCTAGTTCTCTGTGGGTCTTTTATTATTCTTAACCGCTTTATTGATATATAATTTATACACCATGAAGTTCACATTTCAGAAGTGGAAGAGACCTTCATTCCACCCCCCACCTTTAAGCAATGCTTCATTAAATTCACCCAAGGAATATAATACAGTTATTTCTTAAATCTCCAGGAATCACAACTCTCTGATAATACATCTAACATCTCAGCTTTTACCAGTGGAAAGAACATCTTGACAAAGTCCCCTCTATTAAAATTCAAACTATTATGGTAATGACTTCTAGTGCTGTCTCTATTTCAGAGGTGGCTGACTGAAAACACCATTGCAGGCCCCTGTAATCTGCCTACTTTGTAGGAACTCCACTAGAAAGTGAACTTCATTTACTAAATCCAAAGTGGAAATCACAAATTCTTACAAACTACTATTCCCCCAGCTTTTTTTGTGGCCTATTTTTCCACCAGGTGGCATGCTTTTTAGGGGCTGCTGGAGCCTGCATGAAGCCTTTATTTTTAACCTCAGGGATGGGATGAGTACTTAGGCAGGTTTTTCTTTCAAAAAGAAAAATAGCAACTTACATGCTCTCACAGAACTTCCTCAGTGTGCTTGGCTTCTCCTGGTTGCATCTTTGTCGAAACCAGCGCTGAATGCTGCGAACATCCCAGTCCAGCTGCTTGGAGAGGCCTTCCAATCTCTTTTCATCAGGATGCTATGAAACAAGATGCCAGCAAAATCATTTTCATCTTCACTATAAAAACATCTGCCCTTGTCTAAATTGAGGTTTTTGTTTCCCCCTGTATTTACTACCTGCTACTGAAATTTCTGTATTTACCACTGAGGACCTAGTCCTTCCATTAGTAGCATGGACATAAATAACCACTTAGGATAAAAAAAAAAGTTACTCATTAGGAAACAAAACTGAAAAATACGAATCTTGCTCTTCTGCTTGCACTTCTTATCAGCCACAGAAATGCAATGAAACAGCCAACGGGCTGAGTCAGCTCCATCAGCCTTCAAGGAAAGGAGTTAGGTTAGGGTGAATTTGCAAAGAGGCATCATTCAAAGGTTTCACTTTCTCAGGAAAAAAAATGCTATACCCAAGTGTCACACATCAGGGTAACGTAGGGCAGACAAAAGCACAGAGTAATCTCAACAGACCTCACTTTAGCCTAAGGCACCAATTCTACTACAAAACATGGGTTTTCTTTCTTCCTCTTCTCTCTGCTCTGCTGCTCACACATTTCTCTTCTATCCCTCTTCTTGGTCATTCCTTTGGACCAGATCCCCGTTAAACCTTTACAACAACTATGCATTACTTGAAGACACAAACTTGGTGAACAGGGAAGAGACCCTCCTTATGGCTCGCCATATGATGACACTATTCTGACTCTCACTCATGTCTGTAACATTAGGAGGTGACAGCCAGGTTCAATTTCTCACTCTAATGACCTCTCAGCCTTGGTTCCCTCACCTGTTAGGGTTATTTATCCACCTAAATAGGACTGTGATGATGACCAAATGTCAACAATATGCCTAAGTCTCAGTAAATGTTCGTTTCTCCCCTTTCTTATCTCTACCCTCTCTTGAATATCTCAGAGACCATTCTGTCCACAATTATGTGAGCGTGTTCTGCGGCACAACAAAACTCAGCCGAGTGAGGTCTATTCCTTTATTCTATCTTTCCTTTACTATAAATGAGATGCTAGTATTCAGAGGAAATAACCAAAACTGGGGTTAGGAGGGGAGGCTGAGCAGCCTCAAGTTACAATAGTGGGATATACCTCTGACACCTTTTCAAAGCATCTCAAGCAATTCAAGATGCCAGAGACACAGGGAACACAGCAAGTGGCCGCAGTATTATGGCTGAGGTTATAAAATGTGCTGAGCTCCTATTTGTGAAAGTCCTTTGCCAACTTTCAGTGAGGTGTGTCCTTTGACATGTTTTTGCTTTTAGTAGTCATGACACCATCTACACTCTCCTTTTACATCTATCTTAATGAAAAAATAGGGAAGACAGAAAATTCACATCCTACTACATACCATGGCTATACCATTTTCCTAGAGAAATCAATTTTAATTTGTTTTCTCAGCTTATTGAATAGGTCAAACATTCACATGGTTCACAAATTAAAAACTATGCAAAGTTTCACCTTCCTATTTTATTCCTACTATTCTCCCCCTTTCTACCAGCTAACCAGTTATTAAATCAGTTTCTCTCCCAGAGTTATTTTATGCAAATATAAGTAAATTTAAATATGTATTCTTATATATCCCTTTGTCACACAAATGGTTGCATACTACATGTATCATTCTGAATTTGGGGTTTTTTACTTAACAATATATCTTGGAATATTTCCATATTAAGACATAAAGAATGCCCTCCTTCTTTTGTAGAACTGTCAGTATGCGCTGTGATTTATTTATCCACTCTCCTGTTAATGGACGTTTAAGTAGCTTCTAGACTTCCACCACTATAAACAATGCTATAATAAATCATCTTGTCATAGGTCATTTTATACAGGCATACAGAGAGATAAATTCCTGGAAGCAAATGTTGGAGATCAAAGACCTATGCATTTGCAACTTATTTAGATATTGAAAAGTTACCCTAATGATTTTAACCAATTTATACTTTCACAAGCAAGAATGCCCATTTCCCAATGCCTCACCAATAGAGTACATTATCAGATTGCTCAACTTTTTTCCAATCTGATATAAAGTCGTGTCTCAGTATGTTTTTAACTTGATTTCCTCTTTTTATGAAACAGGAAAAACCAGATATACTCCCTTTTTATGAACAATCTTTTCACATATATGGCACACCTTTTTCCTTGATCTGTACGTATTTTACTGATTTGTAGAGTTTCTTCATTTATTAATTAGGGCGATTAAACCTGTGTCTGTACCATAGGTTGCATACTTTGTAACAAGGTCTTTGAGTTTTAGAATTCGTCATGGGGTTTTCTGCTTGTTTTTTATTTGAAGTTTTTGAAAAGTTACTTGAACTTATCAATTTTTTTCTGTTATAACTTCTGAATTTTGGGTCATAATAAGAAAAGCCTTCCCTACTCCAAATGTTCAAGAAATTAATGTAGGATGAACTGACATCTTTACCCAATTTGTCTTTTGTATTCTTTGACAGTGTTTGAAAAATTTCCTCACATACCTTGCACATCCTTACTACATTTATTCTTAGGGATATTACCTTTTCTGGTGTTGTTTGTGGTAACTTTTCACTTGATTCCTTTACTTTTCCACATAGTCATATAATAACATTGTAACTAAAATGTGAGCTCTATAAACAAAAAGGAAATTTTTAGTATCTTTTTTCACCTAAAATATAGTAGGGACTCAGTAAATTCACATAGCAATAGCTTCACCTCCTCATTTCTAATTTTTATGCCTTTATTTTCTTTCTCTTATCTATTCGCTAATTCACTGTAAAACTGAGCACCAGGTAGAGCAGTGGTTATGAGCATCTCCATCTGTTCCAGACTTGAGTGAGAATACCACTGTTTCTCATTAAGCAACAGGCCAGATTTGGAGCTGACTTACAAATGTATTTACCGTGTTAAGAAAACCACACTTACTAGATAACTTGATTTTAATCACTTAAATAATGTTAGATTTCAGCATCCATGCAGATGACCATGTACTTTTTTTCCTTAGATCAATTAATATGATGTATTATATAGATTTTTATAATACTGAATATAGGGAAGGCCTTGCAGTCCTAGAATAAATACACTCTAGCGATGATAAATAATTCTTGTACTGTACTTCTAAGTTCTGTTTACTAATTTTTATTTGGGATTTTTCATTGATGTTAAGTTCAATTGGTCTCTAAGTCTTATTTTTTGGTTGAATCTTTGTCAGACTTTAATGTTAATTAATATTTTTTGCTACATAAAAAGAGAATTTAGATGATTTTCTTAATTTTCTATGGTTTGGTATAGTTTAAAATAGCACTGGAATCGTCTGCTCTTTAAGAGTGTGTTAGGGGCGCCTGGGTGGCTCAGTTGGTTGAGCGACTGCCTTCGGCTCAGGTCATGATCCTGGAGTCCCGGGATCGAGTCCCGCATCGGGCTCCCTGCTCAGTGGAGAGCCTGCTTCTGCCTCTCTCTCTGCCTGTCTCTCTGCCCACTTGTGCTTTCTCTCTGTGTGTCAAATAAATAAATAAAATCTTTAAAAAAAAAAAAAAGAGTGTGTTAGAATTTTTCTTTTTCCTTTTTTTTTTAAAAATGTAATGTCAATGTAATTTATTTTGGGGGAGTTCACTATAAATTCTTTTTTTTTAAATTTTATTTTATTATGTTAAGTTAATCACCATACATTACATCATTAGTTTTTGATGTAGTGTTCCATGATTCATTGTTTGCGTATAACACCCAGTGCTCCATTCAATACGTGCCCTCTTTGTGTTAGAATTTTTCTTTTGAGAACATCTGAGCCTGGTACTTTTTTGTAGTTTAGTTCTTTGATTTCGATCTATTTATCTACACTTGGTAAATTATATTTTCCTAGAATAATTTCCATTTTACCCAAATTTTTATATTTTCTTTGCCATATTAATAGGAATATATCCTTTTTATTTTCCTCCATTTCTGCAATTGTTGATTATTATGTTGTTAATTCTTATGTTGTAAATTTGTGCTTCTTTTATTGGGTTAGCTAACTTTGGGTAAAAAAAAATTAGATAAGGTACTTTTGAATTGATTTTCAATTTTATAGTTTTGCTAACACAATTTCTGCATTTATGCTAATTTCTGCCTTGTGCTTGCCTTCATTTGTTTTGTGGTTCTTTTTCTAATGTTTAAGTAAGTGTTGAAATTTTTTTTTTAAAGATTTTATTTATTTATTTGAGAGAGAATGAGAGACAGAGAGCATGAGAGGGAGGAGGGTCAGAGGGAGAAGCAGACTCCCTGCCGAGCAGGGAGCCCGATGCGGGACTCGATCCAGGGACTCCAGGATCATGACCTGAGCCGAAGGCAGTCGCTTAACCAACTGAGCCACCCAGGCGCCCCAGTAAGTGTTGAAATTTATATATATATTTATAGAGAGAGAGAGAGAGAGAGAGAGAGAGTTTTCATCAAGTACCACATTGGCATAGTACAAATGAATGATGTTTTCATCCTCTCTGTTACCAAATATTCTGAATTTCTATTTTTATCTAAGAGTTGATTAAGAAAGCAAGAGGTTGGGGCACCTGGGTGGCTCAGTCATTAAGCATCTGCCTTCAGTTCAGGTCATGATCCCAGGGTCCTGGGATCGAGCCCCGTATCAGGCTCCCTGCTCCGCGGGAAGCCTGCTTCTCCCTCTCCCACTCCCCCTGCTCATGTTGCTGCTTTCGCTGTCTCTGTCAAATATATAAATAAAATCTTTTAAAAATAAAAAATAAAAAGCAAGAGAGTTTCTGTTTTCTGATTTCTGGTACTATTAAGTTGTGCCTATTTTTATTTTTTAAAACATTTATTTATTTATTTATTTATTTATTTATTTATTTATTTATTTATTTATTTGTCAGAGAAAGAGAAGAGAGAGAGAGCACAAGCAGGTGGAGCGGCAGATGGAGAAGCAGGATCCCCGCTGAGCAAGGAGCGCGATGCAGGATTTGATCCCAGACACCAGGTGTCCAAATTGTGCCTATTTTTAAAATTTATTACAGTTTTGTATATATTTAACGATTTAATCAATTTTTGTAAATATTTAAGAAAGTATGGTCTTTACATTCAGAATACAGGGTTCTAAATGTACCACTTAGATCTTCCTCATTAATTATGCCTCTTAGAATTTCTATTTTATGTTTTACATTTTGTTCACTTAATCTGTCATGACCCAGAGGTAAATTAAAATTTCCTGCTATTAAATTATTTCTTCTTTCATTCTTTTTTATGAGTATATGGATACATTGACATTCAATGCATATGAGTCATAACCACTTTATCTTTATTATGAATTGTATCCTTTGGCAAGAAAAAGCCAGTTCTTCCTTTCACTTAATCCTTTGGGCCTGAGTTCCACTTTTATGTAAAAATAAAAACCCTACTTTATTATTTGTATTTGTCTTATATACCTTTACTCATACTTCTATTTTCAATATTTGTAATTATTTTTTTAAGGTGTCTTTTATCAGCTATGTGACCCAAACCTAAATTAGTTTTTATTAGATGAGTCGAACCCATTTACATATATTGATATAACTGATGAGTTTGTTTATAGTTCTATCACATTAATTCTGTCATGCTGTTTTGATAAAAAAAAATTTTTAATCTTGGAAAATCATATATGGTTTGTTTTCCTTCCTTTTTGTGGATAATTTTTGTTCTAGTAGTTATCCATAATTATAATACTCTTCTTCTGTTTGTTTTCAATCAATAATTCCATATAAGCAATATTTAAAATTAGCATATTTCCTTTCCCCCCTCACCCAATAAGAGACAATAATTTTAGCTCTTTTACAGTTTACTCTTGTATTGTTAAATATGCTTATACTTCTATTACTCAGTTTGGCTGCTTAAACTGATTTGCTTTGACTCCCAGCTATTGGAGATTATGCAATTCGTGAACTTATTTCTTTTTAAAGATTTTATTTATTTATTTGACACAGAGAGAAAGCGAGAGAGGGAACACAAGCAGGGGGAGTGGGAGAGGGAGAAGCAGGCTCCCCGCCGAGCAGGGAGCCTGATGCGGGGCTCGATCCCAGGACCCTGGGATCATGACCTGAGCCGAAGGCAGACGCTTAATGACTGAGCCACCCAGGTGCCCCATTAGTGAACTTATTCTACCTCCCACCTTCTTTCCCCTCCCCATCTCAAATACCGTTAGTTGTATCACTTCTACACTGTAAGAGTATATAATGTTTACTTTCTGTTGTGTCATCCTAATCCTCACATTCAACAGTTTAAATATATTCAAACCTTAACACTCCAATAACCTCTTCATTGGCTGAAATCAATGATTATAATAGTTTCTTCAAAAGGACTCATGAGAACAATTCCCCCCAATTTTTGCATGTTCAAATCTGTTTGTCTTGGGGCACCTGGGTGGCTCAGTCATTAAGCATCTGCCTTCGGCTCAGGTCATGATCCCAGGGTCCTGGGATCCAGTCCCACATTGGGCTCCTTGCTCAGTGGGGAGCCTGCTTCTCCCTCTGCCTGCTGCTCCCCATGCTTGTGCTCTCTCTCTCTCACAAATAAAAACTTAAAAAAAAAAACCTCTGTTTGTCTTTAACTGTTACAGAATAAAAACAATTTGCCTAAACATAAAATTCTTAGTTCACATTTTCCTTGAAAATGTTGGAAATGTTGCTATAAAGAAGACTAAAGTCATGTTGATATTTTTTTCCTAAATAAGTGATTTGATTTTTTGCTTGGCTGCTCAAAGAATTCTTTATTTTTCAAGTCCAGTAATTAAAACTTCTTTTAAAACTTTCAATCTTTACTACATGTTCATTAACACATTAAAATAAATCTCCATTTATTTTAGAAAAATTTTCTTGAATTATATCTTTTAATATTTATTCTCCTTTGCTTTCCCTTGAGAGATTCTAATAATGCAGACACTGGATCTGCTTAAGCTATATATCCAATTATTTTTAGGTCTTTTTTGTTTCATTTAATTCAGTTTTTTTTTTAAGATTTAATTTATTTATTTGACAGAGAGAGAGACAAGCAGGGGGAGGGGCAGAAGGAGAGGGAGAAGCAGGCTCCCCGCTGAGTAGGGAGCCCAATGTAGGGCTCAATCCCAGGATCCTGGGATCATGACCTGAATTGAAGGCAGACACTTCACTGAGCCACCCAGGCGCCCCTCATTTAATTCAGTTTTATTATTTCCATCTTCCATACTCTTTGCTGAGTTTTCTGCAATGTCTAGTGTTTCCTGTGTTCTTTCCAATTTTGCCTTCATTTCTGTGATAGTTCCAGTATGTTTTCCTGAACCTATAAGCTCACATTACATCTTTTCCTGCTGACGAACAATTTTTTCTTTAGGTCTTACATTTCTTTTTTTGCGGTCTTCCTTCACAGAGTTACTGCTTTTTGTTTGTTTGTTTGTTTTTAAGATTTATCTATTTATTTGAGAGAAAGAGAGAGCGAGCGTGAGCCAGGGAGGGACAGAGGGAGATGGAGAGAGAGAATCAATGTTAAGCCGACTCCCTGCTGAGCACAGAGCCCAACTCAGGATTCAATCCTATGACCCAGAGATCAAGACCCGAGCCAAAATCAACAGCCAGACACTGAACCAAGTGAGCCACTAGGCACCTCTATTTTTTTTTTTTTAGTTTATGGTAAAATATTTAATCATCATTTTCATTTGCCCCATGGCCTCATTTTTCTAGTGACAATTTTTGTTAATAAGCATTGCTACACATTGTTTTTTCTTGTCTTTGATGCTGTGTGTGTTCCTTATTACTCATCATTGAATGAATTGGGTTTCTTTGACCTGCTCCTGGTAATATGAGGAGCAGGGAGAGGGCTCTTGCAGTTCAGCTGCCATAGAGGTAGACTGTCACCTGCAAATGTGCCATCCATATACCTTTCTGTGTACTTATTCCAGTTATCTGAATTAAATTGAGTCCAGGAAGCATCTGCTGGCCTTGCTCCTGTACCTAGTGTTGCAAACAGTGGTTAGAGCTTTTGTCTCCCTCATATGAAAGAGCTGTCTTTTTGCTGGCTTTCCTGACAGCTACCGCCATGGGGCTCTCCATTCACACCTCATGCTCTTTACTTCCTCCTACTTGGCTTCTGCCCAAACCCCAACTGTTCCTTGTTAGTTTTTATATATATTTTGAACTACTTTGCCAAAAATAAAGTTTGGGAGATTTTCCTTCTTTTTTGTGTTTTTTAATTGCTTTGCATTTTTAATTATTTTCCTTAGTTTTTTTCTTTTTTAAGATTTCCAAGGGGAATGCCTAGGTGGCTCAGTCAGTTAAGTGCCTGATTCTTGATTTCAGCTGGGGTCATGATCTCAGGGTCCTGGGACTGAACCCCATGTTGGGTTCTGCCCTCAGCGGGGAGTCTGCTTGAGGACTCGCTCTCCCCCCAGCCTGGCACTCCCCCCACTTGCACTCTCTCCCCCTGCTTCTCTCTAAAACAAATAAATCTTTAAAAAAAAAAAAAAAGATTTCCAAGGAAAGAAATGAACAGTGCTGACTTATATAGACATTTTTATTCCAGAAATACCTAAGTTGCTGTTAATATTCATAACTGATACTGCAAGGGAAAAGGGAAGTAAAAAGGAAAGAAAGAGACAGGTATAAGAGGAGAATAAGAGGGGTGCCTGGGTGGCTCAGATGGTTAAGCATCTGCCTTCGGCTCAGGTCATGATCCCAGGGTCCTGGGATCGAGTCCCGCATCGGGCTCCCTGCTAGGCTGGGAGCCTGCTTCTCCCTCTGCCTCTGCCTCTCTCTCTCTCTCTGACTCTCATGAATAAATAAATAAAAACATTAAAAAAAAAAAGAGGAGAATAAGGGAGAACATATTATAGGAAATTTGTCTTTAATTTCTGAAATATAGTGTAACATACCAAAAGTGGATGATGAAATGATTTCTCTGGATTATAAAACCCGGTTTCACAGCTGACATATATATTTTCCCTCAGTGGCTCAAGAATTGATTTGATTAGAAAAGTGAAACTATTGGGATTATAGATTATGTGCCAATAATACAGCACAAGAATCCCAAAAATGTAAATAAATAAATATAAACAACTATACACACACACATTTATTTATACCAGATATGCAGAGAAACAAACAGATGTTTACCCCAGAAGGAAAGATTGTTAAAGAACACCAAGGGGTTCAAATTCATCAGATAATTAGGTGAGAACTACACAGTCACGGC
This sequence comes from Mirounga leonina, assembly GCF_011800145.1. Taxonomy (NCBI): domain Eukaryota; kingdom Metazoa; phylum Chordata; class Mammalia; order Carnivora; family Phocidae; genus Mirounga; species Mirounga leonina. The sequence goes on from NW_023270377.1 coordinate 62,062,650, forward strand.
ATGTGACCAGGGCGGTCACAAAGAGATCCATATTCAGAAAGACCCACATTTGGGGTTTCCAGTTCTATGGCTGCCATCTCAAAATTCTTAATAATTTTGTTATGGAACTGGTATTTTGTGTATGAAGTTCAGTGGACAGAGGAACTTGTGTCAGGGCTCATTCTTAACTCACACACAGTCCTACCACTTCTCCCAGACAAGTTCTGGGGAAATTATTTCTCTGTCCCCTGGCTCCCCAAGCTCCTCAAGCTCCCCAGGCTTCCTCCCCCTCCCCACTCTGCCTAGTGACTATTGCTGCCTCAGGTGAAAGCATGGAAAGGGCTAGAGCTGGGTGTGCATACCCCACAGTATGTCAGTGTGGGACGTGGAGGCAGCCACCTGCACCCTAGGCTGGCAGTGCCCCCGTGCATTTGTGGGGGGAACCAACAGGGACGAGCCTCTTGCTCACCCCAATCCAGGTACCAAGTATGTCCTGGTGTAGAGACTGCGATACACTTGGGAATTACCTGTCCACTGTGGGTTGGAGCAGTAGGCCCACAGAAAGGGGAGAAGCCTGTCTCAATTTTTCCACCCCTGGCCAGAGAAGGGCAGGTGTGTAGGCTCTGTGTGCACTAAGTCAGAGGGTTGGGCTCCCAGGTACCTGTGAGGCTCTGTACTTGTCTCATGAGTATCCCCATGCCTGAGAGAGCATGACATTAAATAGCAAATAAAAAATGCCTTGAAAAGAACCTATGAAAGAAAAGAAAAAGCTTTATACTTTTATGCCTTGAATGATATTTTTTCATATTTCTTGAAAAAGAGACCCCTCATTTTCATTCTGCATTGGCCCGACAAATTACGTAGCCAGTCCTATACAGAGCTGATTTTAAGGGTTTTGAGAGTGCATCCCTACACATTTGAAAGATGATAACCCTTCTCCAAGGGTGACCTGGAATCATGGTCAAGGCCAGGTTGGTGGATGATCACTCAAACACACACAAACACTGCTGAGACTCTCCAAGTGCCTCTACTTCTATTCTGGTCAACTGACCTGTTACTTTCTCATATCATAAATAACACTGGACAACTATAAAGAATTCAAGGAAAAACTGTTCCAACTTTTGCTGCATTTATGTTTAAAACATGAGGTTTCTGCTCTAATCATGTAAAAATGTCCAACAGAATCACTTTGGAAACTAAGAGAGTATGATTAAAATTAGCTAGAAGCAAATATTCTCTAGAGCAGTCAACCTGACTGCAAAATCCTTTTATTACCTTTATAGAGAAAGTTTCTCCAGTAACCATAATAAACATAAGGCAAGGGAATAAAATGTCCACTGCAGAATTTCTAAAGGGATACATAACATTTGGGTAGAAAACTCATTTTATTATCCATTTAGAATAGTTCACAAAGTGAATACAAATATATTATAATCTCATTTTTAAAAACCTGGTAACTTCCTACACTTCTGCTTTTTCAGAGGGAAAGCAGTGTCTCCTGCAGTAAATTGATATGTTAAATGAAAATACAAGTGTTTGCTTAATATTTTCTTCCTTTAAGTACCATAAGATAGGTGCCCCTTCAGATTAGAAGCTGGCAATCTAAAATCAGCCCATAAAACTACCAGAAGGAGAGTTTTTCGAAAAATCTCATACATTCTTCTCTTCTTCCTAGCAGAGATATAAAAAACACTTAGTGCTTTCTTCTACTTCTCCAGGAAAAATATCATTTTTAAAAGGATAGAGGAGAAAATCCTAGAGAATCTTGGCAGAAGACCATAAAATACACAAAAATATTTGAATATTTGAAATAATAGTTTTCAAACAAGAGACAAGTAATACCAATGCTTAACAATATAAATACCAAAATAGGAATAAAACTTGCTTAATGCTGTCAAATCACATTTTAGAAGCCTGAGTAATTTTCCAAGAAAAATGAAAAAGGAAAAATGAACCATTTAATATACAAACATACAACACTTCCCCTAGAATGCTTCTTTCTCGTCTATGCCAGAGTAAGATACAGAGAGATACAAGTAAGAAGATACTTGGGCACTGTGATGTGCTTCCTTTTCTCATGGCCTTAGATAGAGGGTTTGTGGCTTCTTTCTTTCTCCTCCCTTCTTTGTTCTTAAGGTGCTATCAGCTGAGGGGCTCCAATCTTCCCCCTGCCCTGCTCTGCTCTTAGTTTGGACTTTAACTCACCACAGCGATGATCTCTTCTCCTACTCTCTCTATAGGGAATCTGTAACTTAGAACTCTCCAGACCCTTGTCCTTCATTCTTTCATGTTACAACTCTTCTGTCCTTCAGTTATTCCCTCTTGTTTACATTTGCCTGTGTATCATAACTGCAAGAACACAAGGACAATGCTAGAAGCAGATGGGCACTTTTTCTCACACACACAGGCATACCTCGTTTCATTGCACTTCGTTTATTGTGCTTTGCAGATCACTGCGTTTTTCACATATTGAAGGTCTGTGGCAACCCTGCATCAAACAAGTCTATTGGGACATTTTTTTTTTAATAGCATTGGCTCACTTCATGTTTCTGCCTCACGGTTTGGTAATTCTTGCAATATTTCAAACCTTTTCATTAGAATTATTTTTGAATTGCAGCAATCTCTTGACAAAACTTCAATGGATGAGAAGTTGCTTCTTATGAATGAACAAAGAAAGTGGTTTCTTGAGATAGAATCTCTTGCTGGTGAAGATGCTGTGAAGATTGTTGAAATGACAAGAAAATATTTAGAGTATTACATAAACTGAGTTGATAAAGCAGTGGTGGGGGGCCTGAGAGGACCGACTCCAATTTTGAAAGAAGTTCAACTGCAGGTAAAATGCTATCAAATGGCATCGCTACACATGCTCCCCATGCTATAGAGACATTGCTCATGAAAGGAAGAGTCCATCAATGCAGCAAACTTCATTACTGTCTTATTTTAAGAAGTTGCTACGATCATCCCAAACTTCAGCAACCTCCACCCTAATCAGTCAGCAGCCATCAACATGGAGACAAGAACTTGCACCAGCAAAAAGATTACAACTTGCTGAAAGCTCAGATGATGGCTGGCATTTTTTAGCAATTAAGTATTTTTTAATTATCTACGTTGCTTTTTTCGACACAATACTATTGCCTACTTAACAGACTACTATACAGTGTAAACATTACTTTTATATGCACTGGGAAACCAAAAAATTCATTTACTCGCCTTATTGTGGTATTTCCTGTATTGCAGGGGTCTCAGACCAGACCCACGATATCTCCAAGGTATGCCTGTACATTCATTATATTCCTCAGCTCTACCCAGTCATCTCCACAAAATCCCATCCAACTGTTATATGTACTGCTTCATGTCATGGGAGATTAAAAGAGGCACAGAATTAGACTAAGCACTATCTAATCTAGACTGTTCCTTACAGACAAGCTTTTAAAATCAATGTGAGAGTAAACAAACGTCTCAAACATGCCCGCTTTTATTCAGCTTCTACCCAGCTTCTTTCCAACATGAGGCTGGGCAATTAGTTCTCAAACCCAGGAGGAGAGAAGGGATTAAATAATTTCAGATTGAGAATGGTAGTCATAATAATTCATAGCGTACAAAAGGACAATCATACCTTCGTAATTGCAGTGAAGACCTTTTCCAGAATGGCATTTGGCTGGGCAATTTGTGGTCCATTGGCCTGAATGTTGAGGGCTATGGCACATGGTTTGGCTACAAATCTTAAAAAAAAAAAAAAAAAAAAGGTCAGAAGAAGTTATTCTTTCTATAACTATTCTTAATGTCACCGATTAATTACATATTACTCCACTGTCCCAATAAACTGCTGGGTGGACACTACTAACACTCATATGTTGGGCACTCCTTTTTTTCTCTCCTTTAGTCCTCCAGCAGTAACAGTAAAAAAGAAATCCTTTTAAAACATGTAAATCTCCTGATCCTTAAGTTCTAATGAGACTGAACGGGTAGAAAGACTACCAAATGACAAATAGAAGTACATAAGTGAAATAGATAAACAAAACAAACCATCATTTTAAAATGATGTAATTTATGCTTTTCTTACACGTGGCTAGCAATTGTCATTGCTCATATATTTTTGCTGTGAGAAAGTATTTACTAACCAACTGATTACACATGGAAAATGTACCTTTGATCACCCCTACATCATAAAATTGGCCATTTTTGCCTCTATAATCAAAGCACACTATATTCAGCCCCAATTCCTTATGGCTTCTTAAAATTCCTGCTTTGCGGTTACTTGTGCCTTTCTCATATGGAGTAATGAACGATGTCAGACAGCATGATGTCCCAGACAAGTTGAAAAGTCTGAAATGATTACAAGCATCTGCTGCACTGTTTTTATCCTAAGCAAATGACTATGTCAAGAAGAATGGGAAGACATAGCTTCATTTCTGGTCATGTTTGATATGTGAATGAGGCATTGAAGGAGTAGGAGAGGGCATGGGGCCAGCCCCAAAGGTATGGTGACATCTCTAAAGCTTTTTTTTTTTTTTTAACACATTTACAACTTTAAGAGTTGTTTTAGCCTAAATGTTCAAAAAAATAAGGTTTTGTGAATGTTCCTTTTCAGCAGTGACATTTAACATTGTCTACTGATACAAAATAATATCAGAAGAAAGTATTACCTATATTAATTTAATGTTGGCCAAAGGCAAAAATTGATAAATGTACAAAACAGATCATGAAGCTTTTTAATATTAGTTGATGAGATTAAAGAACAGCAGACAAAGGAATTTTTTTAAGTGGGACTAATGAAGTTTACATACATACATCACTTAATATCCTACTGGGTCCCATTTCAAGTTAAAGAGAAGACATTTATTCAAACAGGAAAATGGAAGACTGTACATGCAAGCCTAACCCAGGAAAGATATACATAGAAAATGTGATATAATACCTGTTTTGCTGGGCTCTCTGGGACAAAGTTAGGAAGGAGTAACCACCTTTTCCTAGTATGTAAGTGTTCTAGAATCTGGAGTTTTCCCCAAACTTGCATTCTCGATTCTTTTTAATGTAAAATGTTCTAAGATATATTACCATTGCCCCTACCTTCTTAAAGAGAAATGTAACCTTTTTCACTCTGGGTCTTCACTCTGAACAACAATCATGGAACTATAGCTATAGCTCATGGAAAAAAAATGAAGGTTGATGGGTAATGCCCACAGAAAAGAGTCCAGAACTTGTTTTCTTGACAAAGTCTCCTGCCTTGTGGTTTTTTGCCTCCTCCTTATGATAAGAGTGTGAAAAGATACAAGGTCCAGCAAGAGTGGGGAAAAAAAAAGGTAAAATAGCAAGATTAATTTGGTGTAAGAGCCAACATCAGTTCATCATTCATTGCCTTCTACTCTTCCCTGTCAGTTTCTCCCCTGCCCTCCCTCATCTTCCCCAACCCCACGAATTCTAAAAGACTGTTCAAATTTCCTTTCTGAATTTGCCATTATCCTTCTGTCCCAGTACATGGCCTTTTTTCTATCTTCTAAAGAGTTAAGAGTCGAAATGCAGAGGATGGTTGATTCATGAGGGGGTCAAGAAATGTGACCAACTGGCTATCTTCAGTAAATATGTTTTCATTGTTGCTACCACTGTTTTGAATGCTGTTGACAAGTTAACAGAACTTCCCTGTGAACCCCACAACAATGTCTGGGTAAGCAGGACAGTCAAGAAATTCACTCAACCAAATTAATTCAAAAGCCACTTCCTCACCTTTGCTATCATCCTGCAGTAACTCAAAAAAAAAGCATTCAAAAAGGTTTTTTTGTATCTATTATGCAATAATAGATTACTTACACATTTCTTCTCTTTTTAAGCTTCAAGCCACTTCTTAAAAACTCTTCTCTAAATTTCAAGAGCTAATGCCAAAGCATTTTGAAGAAGGCATATCCCTTGATCACCAAACTTATCAAATTTTGGTAATCAAAATTATCAAGTAAATATGATGCTCTGTAAACAGATTTTTAAAGCAAAGTCCAAAGGATTAGATGGAAATAATCTCTGCCACTATCTAGCTGTGGCACCCTAGCTGCAGAAATCTCTCTGTGCCTCAATCTCCCCATATATAAGAAAATTTAATATTAACTACATATGTATGGGGGTGCCTGGGTGGCTCAGTCAGTTAAGCATCTGCCTTCAGCTCAGGTCATGATCTCAGGGTCCTGGGATCGAGCCCCACGTCGGGCTCCCTGCTCAGTGGGGAGTCTGCTTCTCCCTCGCCCTCTGCCTGCTCGTCCTCTCTCTCTCTCTCAAATAAATAAGATCTTTAAAAAGATAACTACATATGTATATAAATTGCATGTATGTACAAATACACATATATGTTAAAACATGATGTCCCAGGGTCTTTCTATCTAAAACTTCTGATGGTTTCATACGATATAGCATTTATACATCATGACTTCTCTGAGCTCAGAAACCCACTCAGCTTCAGCTCTACTGTGCCAAGCCATGTGCACCCAACAAGTTCTAACAGTACCAAGCAAACACGCGCAGAAACCTAAACAGGCAATTGAAAAAGACCAGGGTCATCAGATAGAGTAACCACTTGCCTCAGTCAAAGCTGCCCACTCAGCATCGGTGTTCGCTCCCTCAACCCCTCACCGGGTGTTCTCTTTTCAACTTACCTAGTACACACAGCCAGGCACTTAATTTTCAAGATTTAAAAAACTTTTCACAAGATAGACAGAAAACATGTAATTTGAAATCTCAAAGGAGAGGAGAAAAGAAGATATATTTTTTTATTTTCCTAATAGTATCCCTAATTATAAGAATATGTAGACATCTTACTTGTGTTTATTCCCCAAAGAATTTGTGAATCACTGCTGGGCATTTTATTTTTTCAGAGAGAGTATGAGACACCAAATAAAACCCATGACACAAGTACCATAATTTTGTTACCTAGGATCATGGTCCATTAGAGAAAAGCTGGATTTTTTTTCAATGCTGGCTCTAACAGAAATAAGTTCACAAAAGCTGTCTTTCACAGGTTTGTAGAGAAGAGAGATACATGGCGGGGTGGGGGGCGGGTAGGAGGCATACCTACAACTACAGTAGTTAAAAGGAAATATGTACTTTCAGACTTTGATGATTACCTTTACCAGAAATGCTCACCTAATTACTTTTTTATCAAAGGCAGCAACACTGCCTTCACAAGATCAAACATCTATAAAGTACTTTCATGTAGCAGAACATATGTGCAAGGGAACATAATAGGATATGAGCTTTGAAAAATACTAGTCTCGGTTCAAAAGCAGAGAAAATACCTAAGACATTTCTACTTTTTAATTCTATTTAACAACATGTATTTGTATTTTAAACAGTAATTGAACATCTTTGCACAGAGCACCAAAGTAAGCTCTGGGCTGTGGTGTGGGTAAAGGTACAACAAAACACAAAATGATTACTGCACTCAAAATGTTTACAATATGTTAAAGGAAATTAATTTAAAAAATAAATAAATGTTTAGAGGGCAAATATTAGTTCTAATCATTTAATACCATGTAATCTTCAGTGTGGAACACGGCCAGAGACTTTTAGTCCTTTCTAACTCTAGCATTTCCTGCACTTTACAAAACAGTTGTGAGGCTGCAGTGCGAGATATGTAAACCTACACATGATGTAAATGTACAGAATTAAATCACACACACACACACGCACGTGTGTGCAAATGAGTATAAGTACACCTGGAGAAATTTGAACAAGTTCAACAGATTTTAGAAATGTCAATATTCTGATTGTGATATTATACTATAGTTTTGTAAAATGTTACCACTGGGGGAAACTGAATAAAGACTACATGAACTCTCAGTGTATTACTTCTTACAATTGCATGTGAATTTACAACTATCTTAATAAAGATTTCAACTAAAAAAATAATTAGAAAAGTTCTGTTTTTACAGTATGGAGTTCCTCAAGAAGTTAAAACAGAACTACCCTACAACCCAGTAATGACACTACTAGGTATTTACCCAAAGAATACAAAAATACTAACTCAAAGGGATACATGCACCCCAATGTTCATAGGAGCATTATCTATAATAGCCAAATTATGGAAACAGCCCATGTGTCCACCAACTAATGAATGGGTAAAGATGTGGTGTATTTACACAATGGAATATTATTCAGCCATAAAGAGGAATGAAATCTTGCCATCTCTAGCAACATAGATGGAGCTAGAGAGAGCATAATACTAAGTGAAATAAGTCAATCAGAGAAAACAAATACCATATGATTTCACTCATATGTGGAATTTAAGAAACAAAATAAATGAGCAAAGGAAAAAAAGAGGCAAACCAACAAAACAGACTCTTAACTATAGAGAACACACTGACGGTCACCAGAGGGCAGATGGGTGTGGGGATGGGTTTAACAGGTGATGAGGATTAAGGAGTGCACTTGCTGTGATGAGCACCTGTGATGTATAGACGTGCTGAATCACTATACTGTACACCTGAAACTAATATAACACTGTATGTTAACTAACTGGAATTTAAATAAAAAACCTTAAAAAAAAGAAAAAGAAGGGTGCCTGCGTGGCTCAGATGGTTAAGCAGCTGCCTTCGGCTCAGGTCATGATCCTAGGGTCCTAGGATTGAGCCCCACATCAGGCTCCTGGCTCAGCAGGGACCCAGCTTCTCCCTCTCCCTCTGCTCTCCCCCTGCTCGTGCTCTCTCTCCCTCTATCTCTGTCTCAAATGAATACATAAAATCAAAAAAAAAAAAAAAAGAAAAAGAGATGGAGCATAGAAACAAATGTGAAACTGTAGATTAATTATCTCTACTACTGAAAAGACAATTTTTTCCTATAGCAGTGTTTTTTAAATTTGTTAATTTAAATTCAATTAATTAACATGTAATGTGTTATTGGTTTCAGAGGTACAGGCCTGTGATTCATCAGTCTTATATAATACCCAGTGCTCATTACATCATGTGCCCTCCTTAATGTCCATCATCCAGTTACCCCATCCCCACCCCCTCCAGCAACCCTGTTTGTTTTCTATGCTTAAGAGTCTCTTATGGCTTGTCTCCATCTCTGGTTTCATCTTATTTTATTTTTTCCTCTCTTCCCCCATGATCCTCTGTTTTGTTTCTTAAATTCCACATTATCAGTGAGATCATATGACAGTTTTCTTTTTCTGATTCACTTATTTCACTTAGCATAATACCCTCTAGTTCCATCCATGTCATTGCAAATGGCAAGATTTCATTTTTTTTGATGGCTGCGTAATATTCCTGTGTGTGTGTGTGTGTGTGTGTGTGTGTGTATGACATCTTCTTTATCCATTCATCTGCCCATGGACATCTCGGCTCTCTCCATAGTTTGGCTATTATGGACATTGCTGCTATAAACATTGGGGTGCAGGTGCCCCTTCAGATCACTACATTTGTATCTTTGGGGTAAATACCCAGTAGTGCAATTGCTGTGTTGTAGGGTAGCTCTATTTTCAGCTTTTTGAGGAAACTCCATACTGTTTTCCAGAGTGGCTGTACCAGCTTGCATTCCCACCAACACTGTAGGAGGTTTCCCCTAAAAAGACAATTTTAAAATGATGATAAGCAGAATTTCTTTTTTTTTTTTTAAAGATTTTATTTATTTATTTGAGAGAGAGAGCAGGAGCAGGGCTGAGGGGTAGAGGGGTAGAGGGACTCAGGGAGTCAAGTAGGGAGTCTGATGTTCGACTCAATCCCAGGACCCTGAGATCATGATCTGAACTGAAGGCAGATGCTTAACCGAGCCACCCAAGCACCCAGAGCAGAATTTCTTTCTTTAGCTTTAGTGCCTCACTGCGGAATTTGTCTATACTTTTATGTATCTTTGACTTGCTATAATAAATCCACATTTAGGACTAAAATAAGTTGTTTTTGATGTGAGAGAATGAGGTCCTAATACATTGATTTTTCATCTTTAAAAATACTGTACAACATACTAATCCCCCCTAAACTAAACTACCTAGTGACTTAGGAGAATGATTAAGAGCGATAGACTTTGGAGATGAGTCAAAGGTAGGAGCAAGCAACCAGCAAAGTTCCCTATTTATTTATGTTTAAAAGATTTTATTTATTTATTTGACAGAGAGAGAGATAGCGAGAGCAGGAACACAAGCAGGGGGAGCGGGAGAGGAGAAGCAGGCTTCCCACGGAGCAGGGAGCCCGATGCGGGGCTCGATCCCAGGACCCTGGGACCATGACCTGAGCCGAAGGCAGATGCTTAACGACTGAGCCACTCAGGCGCCCCTTTATTTATGTTTATTTTGCAGCTCTCCCCTGAGAACAGACACAGTCACAGCACCAGATGAAACACACACTCTCTTTCTAGCTGTAGGAACCAGGGAAAGGAGCCTGGGAAAATCAGAATGACTAGGGAACCATGAAAGGGGAAAAGCCAAAGAAGCCAATCCCTAGTTCTGTGTATAACCAAGCATGATTCTGGCTGATCTCTGAACTATGTATGTACAAGGTAAACTGAAAGCAGCCAGGAACTAAGATTTAAAGAACTGAACTGAGGTCAAAGCCACTGTCCACTGAATACATGACAGGTTACAATTTGAATCCAACTAAGTAAATCACCTGTTAACACAAAACATCAATACTTTTCAGGGCAATATAAAATTAAAAAAAAAAAAATCTAGTATCTCCACAATTTAACCTTCAAACTCCAGGACAGAATCTAATACGTTGATGAAGAACAAAGGAAAATATGACCCACACTTCAGGGAAAAGACATACAAAGATATTCTGTGAACTTCAAGGTAGGTCAATAGAAACCATGCAATATGAAAAAGAGGGGAAAAAAACAATGGAAAAACAAACAGACTTTGAGGACCTGTGGAACAATTTCGAAAGGCTAAAGTATGGATAATTTGAGTTTCAGGAAAAAAGGGAGACAGAGTGGGGAAGAAAAAGAAAATATTACAAAAAATATAGTTTGCAACTTCCCAAATGTGATAAAAGATAAACAGATTCAAGAAGCTCAAGAACCCCAAAAGAGTAACTTTGAAATGAAGAAAACCTAGACAAATCATAGTCAATCTGATGAAAACCAAATATAAAGAGAAAATATTGAAAGTTACCAGACAAAAACGGCACATTATATACAGGAAACAATTCAAGCTACATATACTAGAATGACAACTATAAAATAAAACACATAAAGGAATAAAATCTGAAAAATAAAAAATCACTATGTTTCAGCAGAAGAATTTATCACTGTACATCTTTTGGTTTTTTTCCTTTGTTGGGCAAAAAAACCGAGGTGGACAAAGGTGGTGTAGTTCATAAAAATACAATGAACTTAGGGGTAAAAGAGAATTATGGATGGGGCCAAGACAATTACCAATTGTACAATAGTCATGCTCTCCAAGAGCTCAAGAAATGCTTATTAACCATCAAAATTCTACTGAGCCTTCATTTCTGTAATTTTGTGGATCTAAAAGTGGTGTACAGTATAGAAAGTGTAAAAGTAACAAAAAGCACCTAATAATATTAAAAATCACCAGGAATGCCATCACCCAAAGATAAACATTTATTGGCATTTGAGCATTCTTCTGCCACCTCTCCCCCATACACTTTATATGCTTTTTATACCTTGTTTACTGTATTTTTATTAAAAATTACATCACACTATATGTATTTAGTAATCTTCTTTATTTTCCTATTCTGAATATTTCTCCTAAGAAATTACATATCCTTGTAGAACATGGTATTTAGTGGTTACATAGACCTAAGTGTTCTTACTTTTTGCTGTTGTGAAGACTCTCTCAGGAAACAGCCATTAGACCCTTTCCAACAGTACAAAACTCTGGTCAAAGTCCAATTACCACAATACAGATTCAAGCAAAGATGAATTTGAATGATTAAATTCTTCAGATTGATTTGAAATAACTGTCATCATGGGAAATTATCCATTGTTCCATGTGCTTGATCTTTACCACTCGAATTGTGGATCACCCTTGCTAATATTTCCAAAGCTTCAAAGAAATCAGTCATAAAGTTTTGAATAGGAAAATCTCTAGAATCTTCTATATTCTGAATTTTTATATTTTTTTAAAAAGATTTTATTTATTTATTTGATAGAGACACGGCGAGAGAGGGAACACAAGCTGGGAGAGTGGGAGAGGGAGAAGCAGGCTTCCCGCGGAGCAGGGAGCCTGATGCAGGGCTCGATACCAGGACCCTGGGATCACGACCTGAGTCAAAGGCAGCCGCTTAATGGCTGAGCCATCCAGGCACCCCTGAATTTTTATATTTTTAAGGATTTTTGATGATCAATAGAAAAAATGGGCAAAAGATGAAAATAGGCAATCACAGAAAACAGAAATATCAATAAACATATAAATGAGATAGTCAACTCCACCAGGAAAATGCAACAATACCATTTTACAACCTTCAGGCTGGGTCTGATAATGTAAAATACAGCTGAGGATTTGGAGAAACAAGAACACCAATAAACTGCTCATGATAATTAAGTAAAGAAATATGTAAAAACGACCAATAGACATGAAAAGATGATCCTCCACACTCAATTTAAAAAACTGATATCAAGGGCATCTGGGTGGCTCAGTCAGTTGGGCGGCTGCCTTTGGCTCAGGTCATGATCCCAGGGTCCTGGGATCGAGCCCCACATTGGGCTCCTTGCTCTGCAGGGAGCCTGCTTCTCCCCTGCCTGACACTCCCCCTGCTTGTGCTCTTTCCCTCTCTCTTCCTCTCTCTCTGTCAAATAAATAAATAAAATCTTAAAAAAATAATTTAAAAAAACTGATATCAAAACACTGTATCATTTTCACCTATAACATCTGCAAAAATTTTTAATTTGGATAAATTTCAGAGCTAGTTGGAGTAAAGAGAAACAGGTACTCTTATAAACTACTGATGGGTGTCTAAACTGGTACTATCTTGAAAATGCAATTTACCAGTACTTAACAAATTACTAAAATGCCCTAGCCCTTGTGGGCATTACTAGTTATACATCCTACTAGAAATTTACCCTACAGACATACTGGCATTTTTAAAAATAAAGTTTATTGAAGTATTGCTTGAAATAACAAAAAAGGCAGGAAACAAGTATTTATCCAAAGGATACACATGAAATATGGCAGATCCATACAATGGAATTCTATAAGGTTGTTAAAATGAGGTAGATTTGTTATGCTTCAAGACATAATAGTCAAATGTAAAATGCAAGATAAAGAACAAGTATTATCATACTTGTTTACTTAAAAAACATTTTTATTAGGGAGAGTAGTGAAAAGTTAGTAATGGTGATAATCTTTTGGAGTTAATAAGATTGATCTGCATTTTATACCTCTCTATATTGTTTAAATTTGTATGTATGTTTGCTTGATATTTACTTTAAGGGTAAATAACATTAAATGCCTTTAATCAATATTTAATAACATAAAAAATACTCAGAGGCAAAAGTTAAAGCAATGTTTATATGATGACTATTTATAGATACATATAAATTTCTGACATATAAAAGAAATTGAAAATATACTAAAAGGTTAATCATGCCTACTGCCAGGTAAAAAGATTGTGGCTTACTTTAACATTCTTTTTTATGCTTTTCTATATCTTTCAACATCTTAAAATGTGATTTCAAATACTAAAAGTAAAAAATAAAAATCTTTAAAAATAGAGTTGAACAGAATGGTTTCTATGCCAGGTAAGACTCAAAACCTTAATGACACAGAAACTGAATATGGAAAGCCCTGAGGCCGCTGCATTCCAACTAATTCCATAGAGTTCTTCAAGCAAAGGGCTCCATTGTTACTGAGAGAAGGAAGAGAACAGTAGGGGGAGTAAAAATAAAATGTCACTTCACTACCTTGTCAAGTAGACAAAGGATGAAACTCAAGTCAATGGGAGCACCTAAAGATAGAAAACTATGAAACTGCCTGAAATTACTTCAAAAAAAATGTTACCAACACTAAATAAATACACTGAGAATTCGGAGATGCCACCAGAAGAAAACTGCTTCTGCCCATGGCTGGAGACACCACAGAACTTCTCTATTTCTTCATCTATATAATGAAAGCCATAATTACACTCTGTCTCATGCTGGGAAATATTTCTAAATCATTGGCATCTTGAGGCCAACTGGAAAGGGATAGAAATAGGGGAAGATGGCACACAGGGTGTGCATGCAGAGGACAATTTTCTAGCATCACACAGTAGAAAGGAAAATTCCTTTAGAACAAACCCATATCGCTAGTGAATTTGCTCTGAGCTTGAAATCTTGGAAAGCTGCTTAGTTTTTCTGAGCCTTAGTAACCGCATTTATAAAATGGAGACAGTACACCCGACATTGCAAATTTTGTGTGAACATTGAAAGAATGATTATAAACCTCATACCACAGGGTTCAACTGGCTAGTCTTAAATTTTCATTACAAGAAGCATACGTTTTGCACATTAGGAGGACCTCTAGTCGGTGCTGATTGGTAACCTGCAATGGGAAATGTGTTATAGGAAGAACGTAAAGATGGCAAAAATTCATAAAAGAGCCAGAAAACTTAAGAGCTTCTTATGTCCCTTGGTTCAGCCTTCTTCCTCCAAGCCAGATTTCTTCTCTAAAGACATCATTCAGAAACTTCCTTCGGGTATGAAACCCTCCTGTACATTTCTTTGCAATTTCCTGTGAATCTATAATTATTTCAAAATAAAAAGGGGGAAAAAAAAGAAAAATCTTCCTTTGGTATCCTATTTTAGTTTTTCATCATGTTTGACTCAAAATATTCTTCCTGCATAATTTTTTCTTGCTGAAATATAAACCCATTTCCTCTTTTCTCAGCCCTCTGGAGAGATCAGTACAGTCAATAACCTCCTCAAATACCCGAAAACATAGATTAAGTCTTTCTGTGTTCTTCTCTCTTCAAGAATCAACAGGCTGGAGCCCCCATAAATCTTTCCTCATCCATCTTTTTCTAACTTGAAATTTTTGTTTTTCTAGACTTTTAAGGATTCTTTCCTGAATCTAACTTTATCCTATTCTTTAAGGAAGTGAAGAGACCCTCAGAAAATGGCTGCTTTTATTCATAAATAATCATTGGCAGAGACTTTGTTGTTAAAAAAAAAAAATCAAAAGAAGCATTCTAAAAATTACAGCTAAATCATAAATAGCTGTAGTAAAGGGACCTGCCAATCTAGTCCAACCTTGTAAAAGGTGCAGATCACAAACTGAAAGGTCATCAAGTGCCATCAGCTTCGAGCTGAGATCCTTGGAAAGCCCAAGTTGACCTGAGAAATGTCAAAACTGCCTCTCCTTGTTATGCATTTCCAGAATTTTGAAAACAAAAACTCTGGGCTTCAGACATTTCATCATGAGCTCATTGCAACTATTCAAGAAGCACAGAATCTAGCCTTTAAAGATAAAGTTCATAAAAAGAAATTGTGTCTTAATTAAAAATATGTTCCTGTGTTTTTCATAAAATAATAAAAGGCATTAGAGATATTTATAAGGAAAACTGTATAGTGTGTATTTACATATGAAAATACCCTTGTAGTCAGGAAAGTCCTTAATAGGTTACCACTAAGCTGATATTTTCATTATATTAATAAAATTACCATAATTGTCAATCCCTCTTTTGGGAATATTGCCCATGTATGAGTGAGGCGTTATTCTTAATCTGCACTTCTTTGCACATTAAGAATGATACTATCTGGACCTCCCACTGAGGGATACAACTGCACCCTCACAGAATTTGTCACTCTGTCAGCTCTGCCTCTTTACCTCATTGACTGCAATTTCGGCAATTCCATCTCTAACTGCTGCTTCCAGCTCAGGCTGTCAGCTTTTGACACATCTCACAAATCAAGAGCTCAGCCAGAGAGCCTCGGAATTCCCTTCAACTGTACCCCCCAGCACTCTCACAGATACCTTCCTGTCACTGTCCTCATGCTCTCTCTGTGATGGGGTCTAAGTACCCCTGATCACTCATCTTCCTTAGATGACCCTTTGAGCAAAGCAGAGTTGCAAGAAGCAGGACTTCAAGGCCTGTGGACAAACTGTCTTATAGGACCTTGTTACTGGTAGATTTGTCTCAAGACTGGCTCTAAAGCAAAATGGGAGATTTTGAAGAGTTCCAAGCTTTCCTCTATGCATTAATCCTTTCATTCTACTATGTCTGCCAGGTGCCTTACAGTTCACCATGGGCTTTCACCCTTCATCTCAGTCACCATTCCAAATGTCTCTAAGGGATAAGCAAACTGATTCTACCACTGTTTTACAGAAGAAGACTTCAGTGTTTCCGTGACTTGAACTGTACACTAAGGGGTTAGAGATGCATGCCAGTATCCACCCCTCTTACTCTACTCCAACAATGGCACTTACTCAACATTTCTGACTACTTGCAGCTGGTTACACACGCTCACAGTCTTTGGCCTAGATACCAATGCCACAGGATTGGCCACTGGTGCCTCAAAACCACAAAATGTGGCCATCAGTCATCAATAAATGATGCCTGGTTTTACTTCTGATCTACCACTGAAGATTTCTGGGGCATGTGCAGGTAAACCAGGATAGTGTCTTTTAGTTTGATGGTGGATCTAATAGCACAATGACTTTACAGAATTTGAAAACAGAGTCAGCAATTCATGAAGGAGAGTTTCACACAAGGCTTTCATTTAAGCTCATGATCAACCACTATGCTAAATTTTTCCCTAGAAGAATTTGAAGCCTAACACAAATTTTAACACTAGTTACATATCATGTGCCTATTTCACAAGCAAAGAGAACTGTGAAAAACAGAATGAGACAGAATGAAGGGTAGCATCATTCACACACTGACAGTAATAAAGAATGATTAAGAAAACTGACTCTCGGGGTGTTTGGATGGCTAGGTCGGGTAAGCGTCCGACTCTTGGTTTTGGCTCAGATCATGATCTCAGGGTCATGAGATCAAGCCATGCATCAGGTTCCACGTTTAGCTGGGAGTCTGCTTGAGACTTTCTCCCTCTGCCCCTCCCCCTGTGTGTGTGTACTCTCTCTCTCTCAAATAAAGAAATCTTGGAAGGAAGGAAAGAAGGAAGGCTCTCGACATCAGCAAAATCAGTCTATTATAAAATGGTAAAAGATGAATGGTAGCATATATAACACACTGAGCACAATGCAGGAGAGAGCAGGTACTCAGTGACTGGTCTCCATCACCTCCCAGAGCCCCTGCCTCTTGTCACTTACAGACTCCTAGGGTCTCAGCAAACCCCTTCACACAAAGACCAAGTCTAATGACAGCATTACAGTATTGGATCATCCTAATAGTTTAATTCAAGGCCTTTTTTTTTCCCTTAACAATTACTCTTAATTCTCTTAACTTCATTTGACCTTGTAATTAGTATTACCTAAGATTTAGAGGTGAGAAAACTGAGACCCAGAGAGTGTCGTTCCCAAACCTAGAGTCAGAACTGATGCTAGGGCACATAGCTCCTCTCAGGTGGCCACCATTTCCTGTTCTTTTCTCATACTTACCATGCTATCCCAGGATTGAATCATGCTATGAAAATGTGAACCTAACAAATCTGTTTGCAAATCCCTCGAGTTCTTCTATGACTTCTGCCCACATGCCTAGGTCAGCAATTGAAGGTGTGTGTTTCAGGCAGTGTGTGTTCATGCCACACTCGTCATAGCTTAGACGTTCTCCCTAAGAGGGTGTATATCTGTGAGGATCAAGTCAGGAAGACAGAAACCACAAGTTATTTCAACTAAGGAACTAGTTATATTGGTATAAGAGTACTAAAAGACACAAAGGCAACCCTGAGATGTCACAGAGGAAGCAATAACAGCCAGCAGCCCTAGGGGTGTGGGAACAGAAAGTATAGGTTGGGGGGGTGACCCCAAGGCTTGACCCAGATCCCCAAGGAAGCAGCAGCTCCCAACTGGGGATGATGTCCTGGAGGGGGCATGATGCAGCTGCTTCTGGGAGTGCCCGGGAAAGTCAGAAGCCACAATCAATTGCTGAAAACCAGCCATCTCTACTGGGGAAAGAACAGCTGCTGAGGGGACACTTTCAGGAAAGGAGGTAAACAGGATAAGCATGTCTGGTCTCCCTCCTCCAGCCATGCCGCCTCCCTCTAGCGTATTGGCAGAAATTATAGGGAGAAAGCTGGCAAAGGAGAAATGTGGTTTTTAGAGCCTCTGTCCCGACACCATAAATAAAATGAGAAGGGTGGGTTTGGAGCTGAGAGATGATGGCTCAATTATCAGCAGAGAGTGTTCTTCACGTGTTCAAAATCTTCAGTCTGGGGATGCTCCTGCCAACTGGACATCAACGTCATTTGATTTTTTAGCACAGCTGATATAAGGTCTGTTGGTGGCCGCTGGGTAAGAAACTAAAGAGATGCTGATTGGCCAGGACATTTTTTTTCTTGCTCTCCTACTCAAAACCCTCTGCTGTCACACCACTGGTACATGATGTGGAAACATCTGCATTCCAAAGAATCTGTTGTTTATTTTAAGAAGTTTCATCATATAGAAAGAGGCTAAGCAGCTCTGGAGATAGGCTATCCTGATTTGACCACTTACTAGCTGTGAGATAGGAGGATAATTATTTCACTGCCCTGAGCCAGTTTTCCTGTGATGAAATTATACCACCTGGACCACATGACTTGTGTGAGAATTAAATAAAACGTTAATGTAAAGTGCCTGGTACATATGTGGGCAAATGCTGGTTTCATCCCCTTTGTAGGAGAAAAACACACAATAAAGGTTAAAGAGCCATTACTCATCTGCTTTTCTTTTTTGAGATCTTCATCTTGTAATTTCAGTTGGTCTAAGATCTGCATGTGATTCTACGAGAGTATCCCCTTACTGCCAGAAAACCTAAACCTAAAAAGCAACGTAAGCGCACAAGATGAGAAACAAAGCTCAAGTAAGAGGTGGAGAGACAACTCTGAAGGCAGCAAAGGCAAAACACAGCTTACTCATATGGAGTAAACAGGAGAAAACAGAATAAAATATGCACTCGGCTCTTGATTAGGAAACAAGCATTTCCCCATGAGAGACGTTACCATTTTCTTAATGCAACCTTGTATTATGCAAGCAATGAATACAGATCCTTGTTATTTTTTTAAAAGATTAGTAATCTCTTGATGTACCATGAGCCTTCTATGACCACAACCCCAGTGGCATCATGAGAAAGCCCAGTGAGTGAGCATAATGGTATTAAACCCTCAAAATTCTTTGATGGGAGCATTTATGAGAAATAACCAAATCTGCAAGTAAACATCAGAGCTCAATTAAATAAAAGAGCATGAAGGTCATTTCCATTTAAAGCTCCATAGTAGATTCAATCAATGAGGTATTTTCCTGAAGGGCAAAATCTTATATAGTGAGTTAAATGAGTTCTTATTTAAAGACCTGCAAAGAAGGGTCATAAAATGTTAGTAACTATGGTATGATAATTATAATAAAAGGGTATTTTATCATGAAAAAAAATTTTAAGCAGAAGTCAACTTTTCCACTGTTTCCTTTGGGGATTTACAAAATAAAATAATTTCAGGGGAACTCAGGGTGACATCCTCTGGTCTAACTACCCCCTGGATGTTTAAATTTCCTCAGGCCTTGTCATTCCTGATGAGTTCTTTAGTCCTGTTACTCAAGCACCATACACCAGTCATTGGGGTTGCCTGGGAAAAGTTAAAAATGCAGAATTCCAGGTCCAACCCCAGATCAACTGAATCAGATTTTGTGTTTTACCAAAAATCCCCAAATGATTCCTATGCACAAATGATTCCTAGCTTGATACGCACGTTTTAGCCCAGTGCTTCTCAAACTGTGGTCCCCAGACTAGCAGAATCAGCATCACCCGAGAGATCATTAAAAATGCAAGTTATGGGGTCCCACCCCAGCCCTACCAAATTAACAACTCTGAGGGTGGGGTCTAGCAATCTGGGTTTTAACAGGCCCTCCAGGTAATTCTGATGCATGCTGAAGCCTGAGAACCACTGCATTAGCTTAGACTTGAACAGACTGGCCTTAAGGAATGAAGGAATTCTCTTGAACCTAAAGCAGCCCATTTCACCTATGGGCAGTGCTCTCAGAAAATTATTCCTTAGAAATGAGCCCAAGTGTGCCCCCATAACTCTATCAGCTGGGCCTTTCCTACCAAGACAAATAAAGACAACAAATCTCAAACTTTCTTCCACATGACAATCCTACAACATTCAAATCAGGTCAAGTTCTGAATCTTCTTTTCTACAGGTAAATGTCTACATAGAGATGTAGATATCGTTTATATAATATACATGTAAATAATATGGTAAAATATTTTGCTAATAGTTTATAAAAACATGTTACACTTGATTTTGTTGGGTGTGATAATGGCATTGTAACTATGTTAAAATAAATTCTTTTTACAGAGAAATGCATAAAAGATAGCTTTTATATACCTATAGTATACATACATACAATCTCACAGTAACTCAGAGAAAAATAAAAGTATCATCTTTCTCATTCTAGAATCAAATGTCAACAATCAGGAGCCACATTAACATCGAGTTTTTGGCAGCCCCTTCACTCACTGGGCTTATGGTCAATCCAATCCCCTGAGTGCTGTATCAGTAATACTGTTTTTTATCTTTTTATTACACAGAGTTTCTTTTCCCTCTGCAAATACCATTGAGAGGTCACTTGGGCCTCTCCGTTCTTTCTCCACCTCAGTCTCCAGTCCTGCCTGTTTGGCCGCAGTATGGGGCAGCATTGAGCAACTTGGATGGACACTTCAAGGAAGACTGAGACTTTGTTCCCTTTGTTTCACAATCCCCACTGCATTTCATTAATTTCTTTCCATACAGAAAAATTAACTCGATGACTGCTCTAACTGTCCCCCAAATAACTTGGTATGGTTTATTAAACTTCATTCAAAATGAAGCTACTGTAAAACACCAGCATTAGAAGCCCACTACAGCTCATTAAGCTGCAGGATATTATCACATCCCATTAAGAAAGCTGGACCTGTGATTTGAGGTCCTTTGGGACTTCTTTAACTTAAAAAATACTACCTGCACCTACATATTACAAACAACAGACCTCAAAAACACACGTGTGTTCAAAGTTCAATTTTATTTTATTTTTTAAAGATTTATTTATTTGAGGGGGGGAGAGCACGCATGTGCATGTGAGCACGAGTGGGGGGAGGGGAAGAGGGAAAGCATCTTCAAGCAGACTCCCTGCTGGGCACAGAGCCCGATGTGAGGCTCAGTCTCACGACCCATGAGATCATGACCTAAACCGAAACCAAGAGACGCTTAACCAACTGAGCCACCCAGGCACCCCCAAAGTTCAATTTTAAATGCTGCTGGGAGTGGCCCTTGGATGAGCAGAACACGAGGGAGAGAAATGTGAGCATATCCACCCAAGAAGATAGTCTATTTGGAGAAACACCCAGCACTGCACCTGGCATTTAACAGGCAGGCATCCAGAACAATAACATCACTTTTTCATTTGTCTGCTTCTGTCTAATGGTAATACAGCCACCACCATGGCATGTTTGGGCTTTCCACCATTACCTCTCCTCATACACCTGCTATACAAACCCTAGGTTTTTGATTTTGGTCTGAAGGCCACTGGCTGCCCATCTACACCTGTTGAAAACTTCTGTGCCCATCTCAAAGATTATCTTTTCCCAAGATTTTCTTGAACCTCTCCATCCCTCTCCAAACCTTCTTGCAACAGTATTGCATTTGCACTCCTTTGACACTGTTCATATTCCACAGGTCTCTTGGAATGCCCATTTGGTCACTTATTTCCTCCCCACCATCAGGTAGTGAGATCCTTGATGACCCTGGCTCACTTGTTCTCTTCTCTGAAAGCCTGGCACATGTTACCAAGTACACAATATTGGACCCCCCACCCAAAAACCACCCCTCCTTCCTTGCAAAAAAAAACACCTCTTTTATTTGGAAAGACTACCCATGAACTCTGACTGATCTCAGACAATCATGAAAATCAGATTATTATTCTCCAAATATCTGCTTTCTGTTTCCCTGACAGCTACTGGGGGTGTGGAAGGGACTGAGAAAGTTTCCTCCCTGATAAAAGAAGTTTATGGGGCGCCTGGGTGGCTCAGTAGTTAAGCGTCTGCCTTCTGCTCAGGTCATGATCCCAGGGTCCTGGGATCGAGCCCTACATTGGGCTCCCTGCCCCACATCAGGCTCCCTGCTCAGTGGGAAGCCTGCTTCTCCCTCTCCCACTCCCCCTGCTTGGGTTCCCTCTCTCGTTGTGTCTCTCTCTGCCAAATAAATAAATAAAAATCTTAAAAAAAAAAAGTTTATTTGTCCACTCAGCCTCTTTCTTCCTCTTCCTTCCTTGTTGTAAAAGGTAGTGTTTGGAGCAGTGGCAATCCTAATGGGATCAAGAGGTGATAAGCTTAAAGATAAAAACCAAACACTGACAATGGCACAGAGCAGAAAGGCAGAAAGGGGCTGGGTCTCTCCACTGGTTTTGTCAAGCTATTACATCCAAACTAGAGCCCTGGGCCTACTGTGCCTCTTGTTATAGAAGATCATCAGATGACTTTTTCATTTAGCCAATGTCAATCAGGCATTATTACTTTATAGGCAAAAGCATTTCTAATATAGCTACTGTTACTCCTGGCATATAATAAACACTTGAATATTTACTGAGATATATTTGAGTGTAACCTACTCACTCATGTAGTTAGAAAACACATAAAAGCTCTTGGTCTCTCACTGCTACCATTTTTCTCCCACTTCATTCAAAATCTCACTTAGATTACTGGAGGAAACAACTTCCTAACCACTACTGAATGCTGACACTTTCAGCATATTAATAAAATTATTTTTTTAAAAAAGGATAGGAAAATGTTTGCTCAGAAGGGATTAGACTCACACTAACAGGAAAAATGTTTAAGTCTGCAGTTCAAAATGACACCCGCTTTATAAGATACTTTATAGATTTCAAAATAGCCAATACTTGGCCCCAGAGAAGGTAGATGGGCTGTCTTGAACACGCTACACAAACCTGCTCATGCAGCCAGCTCTCGGCTACCTGTGCCTGTTTCACAGATCTCAAAACCCAGAATTATAATCGCCACCAGTTTGTGGCTCCTTTTCAGTACCAAGAACAATGCTATGCAGCTATGTCAGAAAACAGAGCCACAGAATTTTCAATTTGTCAACAAGACTCCAAACTAGGGAAGTCACACACACACACACACACACACGCACACACATCATTCTCACAATAAATTCTCCAATTGTGTTCTCAAATCAATCACTGCCCAGCACAGAAACCATAGAGATAACACACTGACCAAAACTGGCTTTTTTTGAAGGAGCTGGAAAGGGAGGAAACACGTCTATATGCCTAATTTTTTTACCTTTGAAAAATTGCTTCTAAGAAATTATAAACTATTTCCATTCAAAGAAAATTATGCTCAGTGAAGCCCCTTAGGGCCTGACAGTTTCTGAAGGCTATTCCATTTTTAATTTAGATCTTTCCATTGTTCCTGTCAGAGATAAGTGATGTCTTGGCTCCCAGACTTTGGAAACCTTCGGGGCGGGGGGTGGTAGGGGGGCGCTCCCAAGCTGCAGACAGAATTCTTTTCAACTTCTGGCCTTAGTAATGTCATTTATTAGCTTAACATGACAACACCTCATCTTTCACCTCTGACCTAGTGAGAACCCAAGAAATGTTGTCTGGCAGTGCCTCAGTTCAAATGCACCCAAGAAGTCCCGCTAGTAATTTGCTGGAACTCTCCCTCAAAGCTCTGTTACTATCATCATCATCATCTCTTCCTCCCCCACCTCCTTCTCCTCTTCCTGCACCTGGTGCTTGTCAGTTCTTCAAAGCCACTATCGTACTCTTTATCTCGTGGGATCCTTGTGATAAATCAGGCAGAGGAGGCAGTATTTTTCTCTGTTCGAAAAGAGAAAAATATGGCCCAATTTTGAACCAAATTAATGGGGAATAAATAAGGGTTTCAGTTTCCCCTCTGCCCCACACTGTTACATTAGAACATTTCGCTATGAATGACCACTCTATCAGGCAGTATTAGCATCTAGGCTGGTCCTTAGATCCCAGCTTTGGAAACTATCTGGATCTCCTCTGTGGCTTTCCAATGGTATGACTGTATAGCTTTGTCATTCTTAAATTTTGTCTATCAAATCAAATTTATTTCCCTGAAGAGTTGAGCTTGAACCAATTGTCAAACGTAATTTAGTAATCAGTAGAAAATGGAAATAGAAAATATCTATAGAAAACAGAAAATACTTAATGCTTTCATAAACATAACAAAATTGCACTCATGTAGCAGAAAGAAAAAGGTTTTGAAAGTCTTTCCAAAATGTAACCACAGTATGTAACTGAAGGTGTACCATAAATGTCTATTTCTTATTTAAAATTTTAAGACAATATCCCTTTGAAAAGAAATCTCCCTACCTCCCAACATATTTTTCTCTATATGGCACAGTATTGCCAAGACTCTGTAATTTAAGATGTATGGTCCCTAAGACTATTTGAAAAATGCTACCAAAGCCAGCATTCTAGTGAATATCAATCAATGCCAAAACATTTTCCCATATTTATGATGTATGTAAAATTATTCTTTAATCAGTTAACAAATACTTACGGAATATCTACTATGGGTACCCAGATTTGAGCCCTGGAACATGCCAGTCACCAAAGGGCAGGAAAGGATAAGGAGTGGGACGAGGGGGAAAGCAAGTGGCAGGAAGAGAAAGAGACAAATACATACATAGAGTTTTCCCACAGAGTGTGTAGTTAAGTCTTTTAGGCACTCACTATGAAATGATCAGAAATCCCAAAGATCACAACAATCAGTTCTCACATGCAGACAAAGCTGTTTTTACATTCTTAGAGGAAGGGTTTTAATGATGATCTTACTACGTAATTAATTCAACCACAATTTCATGAGACCCTGAGCCCTATGGTATTGTTTAGAAGGGGAACCAAAAGCAGTACTCCCCATCCTCCAGGACTCCATTGTACCACAGGTCCAGGCAACCAAACATGAGATGATTAGATTATGTGGTAGAGGCAGCTCTGCCTCACAGCACAGAGATGGGAAAATAAAGGCAAATTCCCAGATTTGGATCCAAAACTAGATTTCCAATTGAGAATAAATGAACAATGACTAAATTATGATGCATCCTTTAATGTCCTTTAAAATGGTTATGTGTTTATACAGCACAAAAAATCATCCACTGAAGAAGTATTCATAATTATAATCTCTCCAATATTGCTGTCCTACACTGACATGCCACTTCAATGCATCAAGAACATGCATCTTGGGACGCCTGGGTGGCTCAGTTGGTTAGGTGGCCAACTCTTGATTTTGGCTCAGGTCATGATCTCAGGGTCCTGGGATCGAGCCCCATGTTGGGCTCTGCGCTCAGTGGGGAGTCTCCTTCAGGATTCTCTCTCCCCCTCTGCCCCTCCCCATGCTTGCTCTCTCTCTCTTTAAAATAAATCTTTTTTTTTTTTTTAAAGAAAAGGACATTTATCTTTTTTCTTTAGCCTAAAAGGAACTTATGGCCACACTATTTCATATATACCTGCCAAATAAAAAGCAGAAAGAACACTTAACCCCCAAAACTTTAAAGGTTATCTTCCAACAGACAATCAAGAAGGGAGTGATCTCTCATGCTCACACAATCTCTGTAGTTTATTAGGGTTTCTTAAATTAATCCCAGTTCCAATGGAAAATTTTGCAAGATCTTTAAGAGCAAAAAAAAGACACCTGTGTCTCCTCCTTTCCATGGAGAGTAAGGCTATTTTTGCCCCAATAGCCAAAAGAAGAGGTATTAAAGGAAGGCCTCAATATCCTCCTTAAAACCATAGCTAGCACTTTGCTTCCACAACCACCACTGCCATCCCAGGTATTTCTCAGCATGCTCCTAACCTCAGCAAGCATCCTCCTGAACTTGACCTTTACCAGGCAAAGAATTAAACAAGAGACCCAGTTCTAGTTCCTTCGGGCTTATAGGAGAAACTTCTAAACTAGGTGTTCCTCCTTTCGTAAAACTTCCAGAGTCTAAACAACACCCATCAAACATTAAGCCCATTAGCTAGCAGTAATTAGGGGCAGAACCACCACAAGCTTGCACTTTTTCTTTTCCTCACCTTTTAGGTCAAAGTACTATATTTTGATAGATCTGAGATCATAAGCACAAAGCTAAAAGAAACCAGAATTCAATCCAAAAGAATTGCTCATAAATGAAATTGGCTGCCATAACACAGGAGAAACAGTATTTAAAGGCGAAGAACAGGTATGGGCTTCACGGGTTGGTGACTTGGCTTTGAGTCCCAGCCTCTTGAGTCTAAGGTCACACATCAAATAACAACATAATACCAGTTTCTTCATTCTCAAATTGGAAGAGTTCCAACAATAGCTCTGGGTCAGGCACTCTTCTAAGCTCTTACACAAACAAATTCATTTAATCCTCAAAACTATCCTAAAAAGTAGATACTACATTCCTCATTTTACCAATGAGGAAACTGAGGCACACAGATTAAGTAACTTCCCAAGGTCACATGGCAAACAAATATGGAGCTCAGATTTATTCCGATGGTCTTACTCCAGAATCTGTGCCTTTAATTGCTACACAGTTGCTATATCATACAGCTATTAGAGGATTAAATGAAATAATGTACATCGTACATGAACTGGCACATAGCTACTCAAAAACATTATAGCTGCTATAGCAGTTAATTATTATTGACATTAAAATAACAATATTGCTTATTATATAATATTTTATAGTATATCGTATATATAATGTTACTATTATTATTTAGCTGCCTGATGTTCGATACATTCAAGCCGAAGCTAGATAATCTCCCCTGAGTGACCTCTAGAATTCTTTTCCATTCTGACTTTATTCCATGATGGGTCAGTCTGGTTCTTTAACTTACAAGTAAAATGTTATGACATCTCAGATCTATATTCATCCCATGGACCAGGCCTCACAACCCCCTTATCACCTGGTAAACCTCTAGTCAAAGAAAATGTGGGTGATTATGAATATTCTGGAAACTATACCTGCAAGGGAGTCTTAACTACTAAAAACAGAAGACTTGGCCCGTTCCTTAAAATTTCAAAATACAGCATAAGCAGTCAATAAAAACATGCACTAGATGAAGTTCCAGCTCCACTTGAAGATTATCCAACAAAATGAGTCTGAGTTCCTTATTTCTTTTCCATTATTTTAAACTTCAAGAGACAGACATCTCCACGAGCTGGTGTTTCTCCAAAAAAAAAAAAAAGTCATCAGGGATAAGATCCCTGAAAACTAGAGAGTAATGTCAGCTATGGTACAACTTCTTCAACAAAATTGCCTCATTACAGATTCTCTTCTTGGCACAACTTGTACTCTTAAAAATAGTAGCCCAATTTCACAAGCAAGTTGGAACCCACTGATTCTGACTTCTACAATACTGCATTCCTTCTGCTGCTAGTCATGCTCAAAGTATGCTTCTTAAAATTATTTGTCAAGCCGTCCTTTTAACAGGGCCAACTACTTTCCTCCTAAGACAAAAGCATGAGAACCAGGAATCTGAGAAAACAAGAGAATCATTATTTTACTGACATGTTTGTGTAAACGTGAACTTTGAGTGGTTCGCACTTTCCACCTCAACTCCCTTCCCCTTGGTGATTAGAATTCCAATGTTTTGAAAGATGGTGAAGCAAGGTCATCTGTAAACTTATTATTTATTTATTTATTTATTTATTCATTTATTTATTTATTCAGGAGAGAGAGGGTGTGTGTGAGAGCGGGGGGGGGGTTGGAGTGGGGGGTGACAGAGGGAGAGGGAGAGAATCTTAAGCAGACTCCACACTGAGTGTGGAGCCCTACACAGGGCTCGATCTCAGGACTCTGAGATCATGACCTGAGCTGAAATCAACCAACTGAGCCACCCAGGTGCCCCATCATCTGTAAATTTAAAAAGAATGTTCATATTAGAAAGTTTTCCCCACAGTGACCCCATGGTTCCATTATTAAAATTACATTTAAAGAGAAAGTCAAAAATTACTTTATTAGTTTATAGTTTATATCCTGGGCTTGGACAGACACTATTAACTTAGGCAATACAATTATGCTTTTGTGTACTAAAAATATGAATGTCAAAAATACATAATTGTCATTTCTCAATTACAAAATTATGGATTTACACTCTCCTGCAATACTTAAGTACAGACAACTGAACTATTCAGTAAAATAATCAAATGAATTCCTGTTCATGGCAATAATAATTTTAAAGGTTATTCAAGGAAAAAGTCTGAAATACTAAATTTTCATTGTATTCCTATTTTCCAGTTTCCAATACCAGAAATCAATCACAAAGAAGTTTAAATTATTTTTCCACCACACATGCTTGTGTGGGCGACACACATCCATTCCTGGAGTCCGTGCGCAGGGACAGAGGGAGTCAGAACTGGACTCCGGTGTGCTTCAGTCTGGTTCTGATGATGCTGCTAAGTCAGTCTGGATATTTTGGCCAACTCCTGTACTTCACTATGACTCAGTTTCTTCAACTGTGAAACTAAGGTACCGGATGATCCTACAGGTCCCTCTAGTTCTAGAACTGTTCTAAAAGGTTCTCACTTTTCTCTTCTCATTCTTCTTATTAACTAAGTTAATTTCTACTAGAAACAGACTCATTTTTACTTTCCACTACCTACTGTTTCTCTTCGATTGAAGAGTTACTTCCTTTAAAAAAAAAAAAAAAAGTATTAATGACCCAAGAGGCAGAGTCTTCTCTTCCATTCAATAACATCTGTTTCAGTGGCTTTGAAGAGCACATTTGGCAAAGCAATCAACTCTTGCCCAATAAATAAATAAATCTCCCCAAAGCCACTTTAATTTGTAATTGTTTACCATATTCTCAGGTTGAAATAAATAAGACCATATAGTGTGTGTGTGCGTGTGTTTGTGTGTGTGCGTGTGTGTTTGTGTGTGTGTGTGTGTGTGTGTGTAGTGCCCCAGGACTGAAGGGTATATTGCCTTTTTCCTTTAGCCCAATGCTACACTTTTCTATAATCAACAAAGGAGAGAGCTATTACCAGTGGTTTTATCCAGTTAAATATAGGAAAAACAAGCCGTATCAGCGGCGAAGAGTATCTTAGAATAGTTGGCAGCAATGGAAAAAGGAAAGGAGACATCCCAAGAAAGGGAGATAGTACAAGGGAGCAGGTCTGTCTTTCCAGGAGTACCCTGGATGGCTATACTGCTTGGGAAATTTTTAAGGCCAGAGGGAGCAAATCCTGGTTTATAAAACTGATAAGACTATGACTATTAGTAACTAAAATGTCAAAAAGCTTTCAGAAAAACATTTAAATTTTTTCCAAACTCCTCTAAGGACATGGTCAAACTGAAAATGACAAATGAGAACACCATAAGTTGCTCTCCTTTTCCTTCTCCATTGCTCTTAGATATAGCCCTTGAGAATAACAATGCCGTATAAAGCACAGACAGCTTTCTACTTTGTGTTTTAGGCCTAGCTCTTCATACGGGGAGGAAGGGGGCGCAATGCTGGGATCGGTGGCTAGCTGATCTCTAATGGAACTACTGCCTCACTCCTCAGCTGCTGGTCTAGCTCCACTTCACAACCAAAGTCCCAAGACATCAAAAGCAAAAAGAAAAGGGTGAACAGGGGCAGGAGGTAGGAAACAAAGGAAGAGAGAGAAGAGAGAGAAGGAAAGAAGGCTAACGGAGAAAATGTGTTACTAAGAAAGAAAGATGGTTTGTGGGTCTGTTACCAGGTTCATAGGCTAGGGCATCCTCATTCATTATGTCACAAAGCCTCTCAACACCACTGAGAGGTATGTGTACCTATCTCCATTTTTTAGATTGGAAAACTGCAGCTCAGAGAGGTTAAAAATCTTGCCAAAATTCACACTGCACATAGCTAGCTCGGGTAGGATTTCATCCAAGTTGTGTCTGAAGTCAGAGCTCATCCTCTACAGAGGAAGGGAAGGAAGAAATGACTGCAGAACGGAACCACTTACTGCAAGTCCTACATTACACTGGATTCTGTACACCGATCATCTTTACAATAATCACGAGGTAAAATATTAACAGCTACTAGCTTCATTTTCCAAATGAGGAAAGGTGGGCCCAGAAAGGCTAATTTGCTCAAGGTGGTAACAACTGGCCAGCGGCAGGGACAAGGGTTAAACTCAGAGCATTCCAACATCCAAGTGAGTTTCATGCTGCGTTTCGTAAGGAACAGATCACAAAAATTACAGGGTGGAAAGCTGCCGCCTCCACGGGACAGGCAGAAAAGTGCTGCCTCCGAGTTGCGGCTATTTCTGCCGGCCCTCTGCAGAGAGGGCTGGCAGCAGCAGCTCCGGATCTGCCAGAGCCACCTTCAGAAATCCTACGACATGATTGCCACACAGAATGCTATCAGGATTCCACTTGAATCGAACTCTTCGGAGGCAACAGGCTCTTCATGGAACCCACATTCCAAGAAAATGTCTCAACCCTGACACATCACCAAGTAACAGGTGTTCTTAACTATTAAGTCACACAAAAACATGGACAGAAATGTGGGGAAAAAACACTTCCTCTCACTAGCAAGCCTAGAACAAACTCTCCTTAGCTGTTCTAGTATGAAGTTTTAGGAGGAATGGCTAAACTATGGCTTATTAACATTACTCTAATGGATGAGCTAGTAGGTTCAGACATCTTTCTGTTGATGCAATAACAGGAAGTAAAGTCCGTCCAGAGAGCTATAAAAACTCTGCATGTTGCACACAATGAATATTCTCCCCCTACAAATATTGTTTTCACCTTTTGCCATGAATTTTGTTGTTGTTTTCTTGTCCTATCAATGTGAAAGAATGTTCCAAATGTCCCTGGTCTTTAAATTACAGAAGTAGAAAAGCTTATTAATTTTAAATGACTCCAAATACCCAAAGCAATTTTCCGGATATCAACAAGAGAAGCCATAGTAAAAGATAAAGAGATGTTGTTCCAGGGAAACAACATCTATAAACTGAAACCTATACTTAGAGGTTATAGAAGAAACACAGATGAATGTCTTCAAGTTTTTCACTTGGCATTTCAGAAATCATCCCCTTAAGTTTATAATGGGGGGGTTAGACAAAGCCAGAAATACACAGATATGTTTAAGTTCTACTGTTTCCCAGTGGTATTCTACAGTTGTTCCTTCCCAAAAGACAGTAGAGAATCAGGAAACTGCCATCTACAAAAGGTAATAGGAACAAGCGTTGTAGACACAGTTTGCAAAGACCAAGGACTCAACCATCCAAGAAAGGGAGGCGATAACTGCAAATCTCAGGTGAAAAGAGCATGTATGCAAGTACCTCCAGCAAAATAGTCTGTTTAACAACAGCCCCAGAAACAAAAGCCAGGACCATGGAGACTGGTCCACAGACAGGGAGCCAGGCACCTCACTGTCAGCGGGGACTCACCCTTTGTTAAACCAGTGTTTCAGACTCCTGCAGCCCCTCTCTGCTGGCCCTTTGCCAACTTGGAAATCCCCACAGTAACAGAATTTACTTCCTCTAAAAATAACCAGACCGGGAGATCAAACACGAAAACCCCAGCAATTGTCTCTAACAGCCTTCTGGTCCAGGTTTGGCTCCACAGGGCCTGACTCGTTCACAGAGCTTTATCCCTGACTCTCCCCAGTGCCACCCCTGTTGGATAAATAGGTTGCTGCCATTTGTCTCTTGCACGACCCAGCCATGGGATTTCCTCTGGACCAACCAGGCTTGAGCATGGTGTTCTGGTCCAAACATTAGAGCCCTCGCCACAAAGAGGAATTAGGAATTTCAGAAGCCCTAAGGTGGGGCTGACTCTCCAGACTTCAACGATTTAGGAATCTGAAATCAGGGAAAGCACTATATCCTGAAACTGCCTACTGATCCTTGAAAGCACCATGAGAAAACATGAAAACTAGGTATTTTTGTGAAATTTACTCATGTGGTTTGTACTAGAGTACATTTATTTTCCGTGCTGTTGATGGGTTGCACAGTAGGCCACTCCAGAATTTGCCACTTTGGCATATGGATTATTTCTACCTGAAGACAATCAAAACCCAACAGACTCAAGAAGAGTCTTTTACCTCCCCATAAATGCCTAAAAGCATTCTCTCCCCTACATTTTATAGTATTCCATTGTATAAATAACCCCCAAAATATTAAGCATTCTACTATTGGTGGAAAAAAAAATTTAAAGGCATCAATGAACACACGTGGATGCAAGTACGTGGGCTTGCAAATGTGCAAACATGAGAGTGCAAGCACAAATACATGTGTTCCTTATTAATAAAAGGTAAACGGATTCCAGTGTAATGAACATCATAAATCTCTTGATCATAAGCCTTTCTCGCCTCGTGTTGCCCCTTCATAGTATTTCAGAATACTGCAATTTCTCCTTCTTTGGTATAATGAGTAGACGGTCTAGAATGTACTTCTGGCTCTTGTTCATGTTCAGCGTGCCCAGTGCTGGAACACGGTAGGGACGCAATAATGACATGTTTGATGGAAGGAAAGAAGAGAAAAGAGAGGGAAACAGCTGAAGTCTTCAGAAATACCTCATAAAAAGGTCTCAAACAGGGCCTCAAGAGAGGGAGTATAAAAAGCATTAAGAAAAGTGAAGACATTTCTGGTAGTTTGAGCAACATTTTTAAAGGAATGGAAGCTGCCTTAAGTATACTTGGCAGGGGAAGGGGTTTGGTTGGGGAGGAAGGAAAAAGATCTGGCAGCTAAGAGCAGTGTCTTAAGTCCTCACACTGCACCCCAGCTGTTCCAACAGGAACCCTTTCCTGGAGAGCCTGCCATCCCCATCTGCTACATCCCTGGGGCTAGAATGCCTAGGGCCGAATCCCTGCCACTCACCAGCTGTGTGGCCTCAGGGAAGTGACTTACCCTCAGTTCCTCAGTTTCCTCTGCTATAAAGTGAGGGTGATGTAATGCTTACCTCACAGAGTCAATGGGAGCATTCAATAACTTAATATACATAAAATTCCTAGAATGGTGTTGGCACATTATGCTCCGTTAATGTGGTATACTATTACTATTTTTATTCTTGTTATCTTTTAAAACTGGCTAAAAGTTTCACTTCTCCCTGAAACTCTCCCTAACTCCTGCCTAGCAATACTGCCCCCCATCCTGTGTACCCTATTTAACTGATCACAGCACTTACATATCACTTCAATGCGGGGCAGTATTGCTAGGCAAGAGTTAGGAAAAGTTTATTTTATACTTTATAAAGTATATTTTATTTTTACTTTATTTTATACTGTATTCTAGTTGTTTAAGGGCAAGGGCTATACTTTACCTGTATATGAATCCTCAGTGCTATAATTTAAGGAATCAGCAGTATGACCAAGGCAGCTAATGTGAAGTTTGGGTGTCATCTGGGGAAGGGGCGGGAGGAGGATGGCAAAATCTGGGGAGAAAAGGAGGTTTCTAGAGAAAAGTACACATGCTTGGTACTGGGTGTGTGTATGTGCATTTGTGTTAAGGAACAGGCTTCTAAGGAAGAGTAGGGAGTAATTCAACAGGCCTAAATCACCTTGTAACTTCCATAACTTCTCATATGAGAAGCAGATGTCATCTTGCCTAAAGACCTTGAGCTCTCCACAAATGCAATATACTTCTCAAGAGGTGATGAATTTCTCATTGTGGTGGGTGTATTAAAGATGGCCACAAAGTCTCTGATTCTCCTCCCTTCGAGAGATGTGGGTCTGTGGTCCCTCTGCTCAGATATGGGAGTCTGAGATGCTTTAGTCATTGGGATGCAACAGAAGTGATGATGTGCCAGTGTCTGGGCCCAAGGCTTAATAGACTGTCTACTTCTTATAGAACAGCCTCGGGGTAAGCCAACTACCAACTGCAACACCTACCTATCATGAGACTATCATACTGTGACAATGCCCTAGCTAACCATCTGGAAACCACAGGGAGAGTTGCCTCAACTGCTCACAGCTGCCAGCTTTCTCAGCCCAGGTGTCAAATGTGTGACTCAAAGAAGCCTTCAGCTATCTCCAGCCTCAGCCTCCTGCTAACTCCAGCTGCATGCGGAACCCCAACCAAGAACCACCCAGCAGAGCCTTTCAAGCCCAGGACCGTGAGAAATCACGATAAACTTTTGTGTGAAGCCACTACATCTTGATGTGGTTCATTATACAGCAATAGATAACTGGATAACCAGAACACTCATCAATGGATGTGTTCAACCAAAATTTATCTGGTCACGGATATTGTGGAGAGATTTAAATACAAGATTAAGGCAGGGACTACACCACCTGTGAATTCCAGCCCAGAGCTGTCTAACACAACTCTTGACATTTCTTGATTTTTACATATTAGGGCTCAACAATATATGGCATATCTGGGACTAGGAAGCAGATTGCCTGACTCCCAAGGAGCCTTTAAGTAGGTTGTTCCATCTCTAGTTAGTGAGCCCTGTCTTTCACCAATGAGAGCACCATGAAGCCCAACATGTTGACAGAGTACCACTATGTCCATGTCCTTATATATACCCACATGCTGTAAGTAAAATGAATTCTTTTAAAAGCTAAAATTAAAACAAAACTTGTTAATCAGAATTTTTTTTAAATAAGGTTGAAGTATTCCTCTCCAATGTTAGAAAACTCATTTTGAGAATGCCTGCCGGAAGCTTATATTCAGAATCAGTGGGTTGTAAACTAAGAGCATAATTATTTATTCACATAAGAGAACATATGAAAGAAGAGAAAATTCAGGAATATGAACTTATGTATGCTCTATGTTGCTAAATGACAGGTATCTGGCTCAAATAAAAAATTTTCTGACTTATAAATAAATTGTGCAATGTAGTATTCTTTTTTTTTTTTTTTAAGATTTTATTTATTTATTTGAGAGAGAATAAGAGACAGAGAGCACGAGAGGGAGAAGCAGACTCCCTGCTGAGCAGGGAGCCCGATGCGGGACTCGATCCTGGGACTCCAGGACCATGACCTGAGCCGAAGGCAGTCGCTTAACCAACTGAGCCACCCAGGTGCCCGCAATGTAGTATTCTAGATTGTTTCCTTGATTAAAAAAGAACACCAGTGGAAACAGTGGTGAATTCCAAACACAGCTGATAGTCACCAGGGCACTCGGTGGCGGCCACCGAAGTTTCCATCCTGCAGAAGTACCATACATGGGACATCGTCTGGCTCAAGGACCTGCTGAAGCAGATCCTTGCTATGGACATGCACCACGGCCTCCCTGTCAGGCCCACCAATGCCAAGGCCAAGGGGGCTACTGGCAGCTTTAAATTAATTCCTAAGCACAAAAGGAAAGTCCAACCCAGGAAGATATCCACCATGACAGCCCCCAGGAGACCCCATGAGACCAAGGAGAAGGGCCCCAAGAAACCCAGCAAGGCAAAGAAGGATTCTCCCAACGCAGGAAAAGGGAAAAGTGGGCACAGAAAGAAAAGACAAAGGGGGATAATAGGGGAAACAGTCACTGGGATATATGGGAATTCTCTGTACTATCTTTATAATTTTTCTCTATAAATCTAAAACTATTCTCAAATAAAAAGTTTACTTTTGAAAAAGTCAACAGACTTCATTCTTGTACACACAGCTGCCAATTACCTTTATTGTGCCCATCTCATATATGTGGGACAACCAGAGAGTACTAAACATTTGAGGAAAGACTAAGATAAAAGTGAGAGAAAAATATAAACCAAAAAAATTGACCTCCTAGAAGAGAAGAAATTAAGAGAACTATAAAAAATTTTAAGTAGTACTCTCATAGAAATTCAAGAAGACACACTATGCATAATATATAAGCAAGGTCCTTTGAAAGAAAATATGAAAATATTCTTAAATTTAAAGTATTATGATTGCTGAAATTTTATAAGAAACCAATAGATTTGGGGGAAAAGAGTCAAAGAAATATTCCAAATGTAGACCAAAAAGATGAAGTAATTTTTAAATTATAAGAGAAGGAATTAGGGGTGGGGGAGTGAGACTAAGACTGTCCTGGGTCTTTTTTTTTTTTTTAATAAAATACACATAACAAAAATTTTACCATTTAACCATTTTTAAAGTGTAAAGTTCTATGGCATTAAGTCATTCACATTGTTAAACAGCCATCATTAGCATCCAACTACAGAACTTTTTTCATCTTACAAAACTGAAACTCTGTACCCATTAAAAACAGTAACCCTCCATTCCCCCCTCTCCTCCCTGGTACCATTCTACTTTCTGTTTCCATGAATTTGAATACTTGAGGTACCTCATATAAATGCAACCATATAGTATTTGTCCTTTCTGACTGGTTTATTTCACTTAGGAAAACATCCTAAAGTTTCATCCATGCTGTAGTTTATATCAGAAATTCCTTCCTTACGGGAAACAACAGGTGTTGGCGAGGATGCGGAGAAAGGGGAACCCTCCTACGCTGTTGGTGGGAATGCAAACTGGTGCAGCCACTGTGGGAAACAGTATGGAGGTCCCTCAAAAAGTTAAAAACAGTACTACCCTACAATCTAGTAATTGCACTACTAGGTATTTATACAAAGGATACAATAATACTAATTTGAAGGGATACATGCAGCCCATATACATGTTTATAGCAGCATTATCAACAATAGCCAAATTATGGAAAGAACCCAAATGTCCATTGACTGATGAATGGATAAAGAAGATGTGGTACACACACACACACACACACACACACACATTGGAATATTACTCAGCCATCAAAAAGAATGAAATCTTGCAATTTGCAATGATGTGAATGGAGCTAGAGTGTATTATGCGAGGCGAAATAAGTCAGTCAGAGAAAGACAAATATCATATGATTTAAGTCATATGTGGAATTTAGTAAACAAAACAAATGAACATAGGGAAGAAAAAAAAAGAGAGGAAAACCAAGAATCAGACTTGTAACCATAGAGAACACACATGAGGGTTACCTGAGGGGAAGTAGGCAGGGGGGGTGGGTTAAACAGATGATGGGGATTAAGGAGGACACTTATCGTGATGAGCACTGAGTATTGTATGTAAATGTTGACACTAAATTCTACTCCTGAAACTAATATTACACTGTATGTTAACTCACTAGAATTTAAATAAAGACTTGGAAAGAAAGAAGAAAAAATAATTTCCTTCCTTTTTATGGCTAAATAATATTCCATTGTTTTAAGATAGTTAGATAGGTGTAGATATATATACCACATTTTGTTTATCTATTTATCCATCAAGAGACACATGGGTTGCTTCCACCTTTTGGCTAATGTGGAGACTGTATCTTGATTGTGATAGTAGTTACACTACTGTATGCATTTGTCAAAACTTATGGAACTGTACAATAAAAGGAGTGGCTTTTGCTGTAGGTATATTATACTCTAAAAAAATAAAACTTTAAATATGGAAGAAAAAATAAGAAAAATTGAGGATTAATTAAGAAGCTCCAGCTACCTAGGAAGAGTTTTATTTCTAGAAAAAAGAACAAGGACTACCAAAGAAAGACATTTTCAAAGAAATAACACCAGAAGTTGTAGCAAGGTAAAACTTCTAAGTCCTCAGACTGACAGGACCCACAAATGCTCAGCATGGTGGAAAACCAACTCTTGTCCAAGCAAAACATCAGAAGAGCAATAAGACATACAAAGGATACAGAATCAGACTGACAGAAGACTTCTTATCAACCACAATGTAAGCAAAAAGACAACAAAGCAATGCACTCAAAATTTCAAAGGAAAATGATTTTCAGCTCAGAAACTTTGAATTAGCCCAACTATCAACTCAATGACAGATGACAGATATATAGCAAATAAAAGGAAAGGTGCACCTAGTTGGCTCCATCAGGGGAGCATACACCTCTTGCTGTCAGGGTTGTAAGTTCGAGACCCACATTGGGTATAGAGATTACTTAAAAATTAAAAATATATATATTTTTTGAAAAAGCAAATAAAAGGAAGAAACAGAAGAAACCAGACATTTACTTTTTAAACATCCTTCTGTACAAAGTTATTTATTGATGTGATCGCAAAATGTAGACATAAACCATGAAAGAGGAAGGTACAGTATCCAGGAAATAGTGGATCCAACCAGAAGAAAAATAAAGACTCAATAATTAACACCAAAAAAAAAAAAAAAATCTAAAGAAAGTAGCTGTGTAGCAGACCTAGAAAAATCAATTAGTTCAGATTGGGACAGAAGGGTGGAGAAAAGCAGGAAGAACAAAGGAAACTTGAGAAATTTAGTACTCTGGCTGAATCTGTGGAGAGAGAGAACAGCAGAGTAACTAAGAGCATGGCCTCCATATCCAAGTGGCCTATGTTCAAATCCCTGTTCCACCCATTAGCACTTGTATGACCTTGGACGGTTTACTTAGCTTATCTCTATTCCTCAGACTCACCTGTAATAATTCCCATATCATACGCTGTTGTGAGGATCAGATTAATCAATGAATGTAAACCACTTAGAAATTACTTGGTGCTTTAATCCCTTAATAAAAGTTGGCCATGCTGATGGTAGAAAAAGTAAGCAATATAAATTTTAAAATCATAAACCTCAGGAAAAAAGGGAAAAAGCTAAACAAGGAAGGAAATGTAATCATAGTTCTTGGTTTTATAGAATAATACTTACACATTGATGAAAATATATACAGTGATTATTGATTTAACAACAAATAGTGATAAACCACATAAGGAGTGAACACAGTTCTCTGGGCATTACTGTTCTCTCTAAATGTTACCTGGTTTATAGATGTATTATTTTCCAAAATGAAGACTGGAATAAATGTGGGAAAAGAAGTGGAAAGTAAGTGCTATAATATATGAATGTGTTAAAAAATGAAAAACTATAGCAGGAAGGGAAGAATGAAGGGGGGGAAATCGGAGGGGGAGACGAACCATGAGAGACTATGGACTCTGAGAAACAAACTGAGGGTTCTAGAGGGGAGGAGGGTGGGGGGATGGGTCAGCCTGGTGATGGGTATTAAAGAGGGCACGTACTGCATGGAGCACTGGGTGTTATACACAAACAATGAATCATGGAACACTACATCAAAAACTAATGATGTAATGTATGGTGATTAACATAACATAATAATTAAAAAAATGAAACAAGTTATCTTAATGGGATGGAATTAAAGGTGGTTTTTAGGTGATTTTTACAATAAAAGGAGAAAAAATGGTTGTTGCTCTCCATGATTTTGTTGTTTTATAAGAAGTCATTTAGGAAATACCATTTGAGGTGAAACTGCTTTAAAATGTTTGAATTTGGGGGCGCCTGGGTGGCTCAGTCGGTTGAGCAACTGCCTTCGGCTCAGGTCATGATCCCAGGGTCCTGGGATCGAGTCCCACATCGGGCTCCCTGCTCTGCGGGGAGCCTGCTTCTCCTTCCCCCACTCCCCCTGCTTGTGTTCCCTCTCTCGCTGTGTCTCTCTCTGTCAAATAAATAAATAAAATCTTTAAAAAAATAAAAAATAAAATAAAATAAAATGTTTGAATTTGGGATCAATAACAGAGAACATTTGGTCAACCAGTACATAGGCTTTCAGAAACCAACTAAGGGTATAAAATCAATCTTTAAAGAAGAAGACTCTACCAAGAGTGAGTTAGTCTGAACTCCTTTATAGGCAGTTTAATTACCATCTGAAGAATAAACTCTGAAATCAACCCAAGATAGAAAAGAGACATAAAAAGTCAC
The DNA here is from genome assembly GCF_011800145.1 of Mirounga leonina. Taxonomy (NCBI): domain Eukaryota; kingdom Metazoa; phylum Chordata; class Mammalia; order Carnivora; family Phocidae; genus Mirounga; species Mirounga leonina. Next base: position 62,102,287 of record NW_023270377.1, read on the forward strand.
CTAAAGAAGCAAAATGGTCCCTAAATCTAAAAACACTTAACAGCAACCTGATCTGAGACACTAAGTTATCTAAAGGGCATGTGGATGATACTTAAGAGGCAGAATAAAATCTTAAAAGGAAGGGAGGTGGTTCAGAGCCAGATTGGAAGTGTCCATTCATGCCTTGTCCAGGGAGAAAGTGAATTTGACTTGAGAGAATGTGCTGGCCTAAGGATACAGGAAATCTGACCTTTTATACATTATCTGTCAATTTTAACTTAGCACAACCCAACAGTTTCATTTTTTTTTAAGATTTTATTTATTTATTTGACAGAGAGAGACACAGCGAGAGAGGGAGCACAAGCAGGGGGAGCAGGAAAGGGAGAAGCAGGCTTCCCATGGAGCAGGGAGCCCAATGCGGGGCCCGATCCCAGGACCCTGGGATCGTGACCTGAGCCGAAGGCAGACACTTAACGACTGAGCCACCCAGGCGCCCCAACCCAACTATTTCAATTCAGGAGACTGCTTTCTTACACATACTTTGCTGATTCTCCTACAGATACTATACTATGTACCCTGCAGCTATGAATTTATTCAAATTGATGTCACAATCCTATTGTAAATCAATGTTTCCCAAAGCCATCAGTTATTGAGAAAGGATTTGTCAGCTCTTGTGTTTTCTCAGGCACAGGTCATATTCTTTTTGCTACCATATACTTGGGACCCAGTAGCTCAGAGACAATCAAAAAAGATGAATGAAAGCAAATAGGAAAACCAAGAACTAAGTGCCTTCAGGCTTAGCGATACAATTTTAAATAGGCAACTAAGAATAGAGGGCACAACCTCTATGTCAGCTCATTTATTACATATGTGTTAAATTTACCTAGTACCTATTCTCCGAAGTGCTTAAAGCACAGCATCAAGAATATCAAATCTGACATCTCTACTAGTTATGAATACGAAAGAACTCTCTCAGGGAAGGAAGGTGGAAGGAGGAAAGAAGAGAGAGAGGGAAAGAGGAAGGGAGGGAAGAAGGGTTAAGAGTAAGATCTTTCTTAGAGCAGAATGCCAGCTAATAAATGTAGAAAAAATCACAGAAATAGAAAGCACCATTCGGCAGCTGTCATGGAAGTGGCTGATTCAGGTGAGAGTTGTCAATGGATACTGATTGGTGGAGATTTGATGAAGAACAAGATGTTGGCAAAATTTTGGGAAACCTTCCCACAAAATACTGATCAATTACAAAGAAAAAAAAAGAGTAAAATTTAGTCTGAAAAGCATCTGGCATACACCAACATGACCAGGTGATGAAGGTCAACATCACCCATGGTAGGACAGGACAGCGACTTGGGACTCTGACGTGATGCCCTGGGAGGAACCCAGCATTCTTTCTGTGGCATCCCATCCCAAACGCATTAACTGAGTCTAGTCAGGAGGAAATATCAGAAAGATCCTAATCCTACAATATTAAAGGCTTATACTTCTTAAAACTGTCAAGAGTACAAAAGATAGGGAAAGACTGAGAAACTTTTCTAGGCTGAAGGAGTCTAAAGAGCCATGAGAATTACAGGCAATATATATTCCTGGACAGGATCTTGGACCAGAAAGGAAAAGAGCCACTGTTGAGTTTATAATGTTGGCACTGCAAACTGAATGGTAGGGTTGTACCCAAGCCGACTTCCTCATTTGGAGTGCCGTGTGCTGGCTGTGTAGATCATCCCCGTTCGGAGGAGACACACACTGAAAGTGCTTGGAGGGGAAAGGATATCAGGTCAGCAGCTTGTTCTTGTAAGGTTAAGAAAAAGACTAATTATCTCTCTCTCTTTCTCTCTCATTCTCACACACAGAGAGAGTAACTCTAGTAAAATAGTAACAATTGGGGAATCTGAGGGTAAAGGAGTTCTTTGTTCCATTTGGCAATTTTTCTACAAGTTTGAAATCATTTCAAAAGTAATACTTTGAAAATTAATCCATTGGGAAAAATATATATTGTTATACCCTAGGTCATAACTGATGAATTGTTGAACACTAACATCTGAAACTAATGATGTACTATATGTTGGCTAATTGAATTTTAAAAAATCAATATGTGACAATATTCCATAATCAAAGGATAAAAAAGATGGAAAATAAAAAAAAATAACCTAGGTCATATATGTAATCGGAAAAAAGAATTTCAGTAATGAAAATGAGACTAATTTTTTAGCCACTAAAACTTTACAAGAAGAAAAGTTAGCATTCTAATTGGCTCAAATCTGCTTTAAATGGAAAAATGCTTTATTCCTTGTGAAAGTTACTCTATTTTTGGCTTTCTAGTCAGATCTTTTTTGAAGACTTTGAACTAAGACAAAAAGAATCAGCTGGTGAATAGCATCAGAAGGAGCAAAAGTGGGAGCAAATTATCCTGTGAAGTCTATTCCATGAATCTGGCAAGTCTGACTCATCAGTTGGATTCAGAGCTTTCCAAAGGTAGCCACTGGGCTTTGTGCTCCTGCCGCCTCCTTCAATGACCAGGACTGTCGCTCCCCATCTGTTATACCCTGATGTGGACCACTCAGTTGTGAGGTACTCTGTAAGTAATGGCCAATAGCCAAGAGGTACTATTCCTTAAAGGGAGTCCTTACTACATGCTCAAAGAGATGTAAAAAAACATTTATTCATTCATCAAATAGTAAATAAATAAATAAAAGACTATATTCGTAAAACAGAATTACTATATAGTAGCTAAAACAAATAACTTAGATCCCTATCAAAGAATGCCTCAGAGAAGCAGGTTATACAATGGTAATTATATCACTTGCATAGATTTCGCTCTGTCTTTGAGCTGGGACATGGGTGTTCTCCTGCCTCTGGACTCAAACTCAGGCTGGAACTTACACCATCAGCTCCTCCTGGGTCTCCAGCTTGCCAACTGCAGATCTTGGGAATTCCTAGGCTCCATAATCGCATGAGCCAATTCCTCATAATAAATCTCTTTAGATAGATAGATGGATAGATTGATAGAGATCTTTTTATAAATATCTTTTTATAGATACCCTATTGGTTCTGTTTCTCTGGAGATAACTATAATAACATTTAGATAAATTTTAAAAATACTAGTAATACTGAATTTAATTTATGAATACATACTTTAATACGCAAAAGTATAAGAAACAGATCAGGAGAAGAGGTACTAAATTCATGATAGTGGTGAACTGGAGGATGGGAGAGGTCTGAGACTAAAGATGAAGATGAATTTTATCTGTGGTGTTCTACTTCCTTTATGAAAAAGAGATGACCTTGAGTGGCAAAATGTTCACAATTTTTTATTTTCAGTGGTGCCTGCTGGGTTCTTATTATATAATTATGTTGCTACAGAAGGACTTGTTCATGATAACAACTCACCGAATCATTTCCAGGCCATATACTGTAACACAAAATAATGACACCTACCGAGGGTCCAAAGTTAGTCCCGGCTGTACAGTTAGAAAGCATGACCTGACATGAGCTAATAGAAAACTCACACTGAGTAGAATTCAGGTTTCTGTAGTATGTGATGTGACTTTTAAATGAATGTTCTTGTTTTAAATGCTTTAAAACTTTGCAAATTGTTGTTAATTTTTTAAGTAACTCATAAAATTAAAATGAGGAATTCCTAATCCACTGCTTTTCTCTGAAGGCTCTAATAATTGGGTAAGTGCTTAATTGGCAGGTTTCAGTTTCCATGATGGCAAGCTGATTAAAAAAAAAAAAGTGGTACAGCAAATATAAAGATAGTATCACACTGGAACTAAAATAAAATTTTAAATAATTTAATTTTAAAAAGACAGTCCTTGAGATTTTAGCTTTAAAATGTTAATTTAGGGGTCCCCGGGTGGCTCAGTAGGTTAAGCAATCGATTCTTGATTTAAGTTCAGGTCATGATCTCAGGGTTGTTAGACTGAGCCCTGCATCGGGCTCCCTGCTGGGCATGGAGTCCACTGGAGATTCTCTCTCTCCCTTTCCCTCCTCCTCCTCCCCCCTCAAAATAAATAAATAAAATAAAATGCTAATTTAGACACCTAGTTAAACAGGCATGATTGGCACCCTATTTAATTTTATCACCTACCTAAACGACCACAATATGCTCGCCAGCAAGTAGAGAATCAACCTACCCAGGAGCATTTAACTGTACAAGTGCTACATAGCCACCCCAGCTTACCCTTTTTTTGGATGGGGGAGGGTTCACATATATAAATAATAACTGCTCGTCACTATCCTATTACTACAAGAGACCGAAAGCACTATAATAAATGACCCTTGATAGGGTCATTATCACCTAAGAGGAGATGAAAACACAAAACAAAAATAACTTGGTACTAAATGACAACAGCGACTATCAGGACAACCAGCACCTGAGTGATGAACAGCTCACAGTGGAAACGTGATGCGATGGAACTAGCGGAGAAGAGAGTGAGGCAATTCCACACAGAAGGAAGCATGTGAGCACACAAGGCCCAACTGAACACGACTGGTGGAAGGCAGGACGTAAGCCTGAGTATACACATGAACAAGCTTACGGGAAGCTATGGGATATACGGTTCCACGGGTGGAATTACAGCAATTTGGACTGAATGCTACGTGTTTGGGAAGCCTTACTGATTTTTAAGATAGTGTCTGGCTATGATGATAGTAGGATTTAAGAAAGATTAATATGATACAATCTTCTGAGGGCTTTCCATATCACTGAGGGTAAAATCAAAGTCCTTACTTGGCCCTACAAGGCGCCATATAATTTGGACACCTGTTCCATCTGTGACCTCAGTTTCTCCTTCTTTCACCTTCCCTCATTTTCAGTCACGCTGGCCTCCGTACCAAGCTTTGCACATGGCAGCCAAGCTGCCACCTGAGGGCCCTCCCATGTAGAGCTGCCTCCACCCAGGATGTTCTCCTCAGACATCCTCCTGGCTTGCTCCCTCACCTCCCTATTTCTTCACTCAAAAGTTACCTTCTTGGGAATGTAAAAAGGTGCAGCCACTGTGGAAAATAGTATGGCAGTTCCTCAAGAAATTAAAAATAAAATTACCATATGATCTGGCAAATCCACTTCTAGGTATAAACGCAAAATCATTCAAAGCAGGGACTCAAAGAGATATCTGTGCACCCAAGGTCATAGCAAAATTATTCATAAAAGTCAAAAGGTAGTAACAGCCAAATGTCCATCAACATGTGAATGGATAAACAAAATGTGTTATATACATACAACATATTATTTAGCCTTAAAGAGTAACAAAATTCTTACACATGCTACAGCATGAATGAACCTTGAACACATTGCGCTAAGTGAAATAAGCCAGGCAGGAAAAGGCAAATATGTATGATTCCACGTATATGAGGTACCCCAAATCATCAATTTTATATAGAAGAAAGCAGAATGGTAGTTTGGGCTGGAGGGGAGGGGTGAATGGAAAGCTATTGTTTAATGCGTACAGAGTTTCAGTTTGGGGAAATGAAAACGTTCTGGAAATGGGTAGCAGTGATGGTTGCACAACAGTATGAAAGTATTTCACACCACTGAATTGTACACTCAAAATCAGCTCAAGTGGTAAAATTTTATGTTAAATCTATTCTACCTTGATTTAAAAAATAAATGTAAAATAAGTCACCTTCTCTGTGAGCCCTTCTTTACCACCTCATTATAAACTATAAACCTCTTCCCAATCTGACATTCTTTACCCCTGCCCCTCCTCTGCCTTTTATTTTTTCTCTCCCCTTAGCACCACCACCACCAAACATACGTATTTCTCTACATACTTGGCTTACTGTCCCCTCCACACCCTCGAAGGTAAGCTCCTGAGGGCAGGACAACTGCTTGTTTTATATCCCCAGTGCCCCTAAAAGTGCCTGGCATATAGCAAACACACAGTAAATATTCAGTAAATATTTGCTAAATGAATTATGACTATTATGCAAGAAAGACTGAAGCTCAGGGACGCTGGAAGCAAAAGTAGCCACTCACGGGCTATGGTTGGAATCCATGCGTAACACAGTAAGGCTGGGGCGTAGTGGGTCTATTATGAGAGAAGAAAATATAAACCTGAAAGACACTCCAAAAAAAGGATCTATGAGATTTGAAAACAGATTGGAAAAGAAATGGAGCAGAAAAATGTGTCAGGATGGGCTCTATTTTGAGATAAGAAGAATAGAAGCACCAATAAGAGAAATGGGGACGGGAAGCCAGTTTTAATAAAATGTAGTCCAACACAGAGCTGACAAGTCAGAGCTGGAGGAGGGACTTTGTGAGCCCTGTCAAAGGATGGTTTAATCTAAAGAAGTGATGAACTCACCAAAAGAGTGCTTAACAAGAAGAACGGTGAAGGTTGGAGGACATGACTCTGGTGGATACACACATCAAGGGTCAGGAAAAAAGAAAAAAGAATGAAAACAGCATTAGGATGACATGAAAAGCTGCAAAACTGTGGAAGCCAGAAGAGCAGTTCTGAGGAAGAGAGGTGGAGGGCGGGGGATTAGAGATAAAAAAAAATGCCACTACCTTCAGTAAGGAAGTTATTGATAACCTTAGAAAAGGGTTTTAAATACTGGCAAACCTTTTAAGCAATAAGATTATTTTCAGAATTGTGATGTTTATAAAACTGGAGTCTGCAAATTAAATTTAAATGTTTTTGTCTGGAGGTTAACCTCTGGCAGGGAAGAAATGGGGACTTGAAGACACTGGCCAGAACACTGGGAAGTGCTCAGGTTGTGGGGCGGAGGGGGTGGGGGCGGAAACACGGGGAACCTTCCATTTAAGATCCCTTGTACTTTACCATCATTATTCATAAGGGCCTTCCTAACATTCTCCTCCACTTACCCAGGCATCCTTAGATTCTGATATTTCAAAGCCACTGTCATCTGTTGGTTTCACACGTGTCCCTCCTAACTGCTTTCCCTATATCTAAGCTCCCTTAATGCAGCCAGTCAGTAAGCTCATGTCATTGCTACTCAAAACTCCTGCTCAGAACCTAGCAGTGGTTTGCCAGGTCACTCAGAACAAACGCCAGTTGTGTCACTGACCCCTATGAGGGGCCCTACACACTCAGCGGCCACCACACACACCTCCTCCTGCTCTCCACAGGGCTCACCTGGCACAGCCACACTGACCCCCTCCTTTTTGTGGATGGCTCATAGAGGTACTGCCTCAGGGCCTTTGCACTTGCTTTTACCCCCCCACCTCCGCTCCGACCTCCTTTAGGTCTCTGCTCAAAGGTCTCTAATAAGAGACTCCTTCTTCTGACTCTCTGAACAGAGAGTTCATCTGTAGTACTCCCAATCCCCTATGTATGTATTTATGTATCTGTCCTCCTTTATTTTTCTTTTCCTTCTTTACTTCCTTCTTTATTTATTTTTATGGTACTTAACACCTAGACACATTGTATTTGTTCATGGTTTGCTAACTGCCCTACACAGAGCATGAGTACATGAATACATAAAGTACATAAAAGGTATTCCACCAGTGTTTGTTGAATTGTTAAATCCAAGTTAATGACTTCTACTATGACTGGACAAAATTGTTTCTGACATAAAACTCCGTCACCATCTTCATACTTAGAATAGCATGTCTGACATACTTTCCTTTCTCTAAAAGAGCATTCTAACTGGCTCTCTTCAGAGAAAGCTTTCCCAGGCTACCCATGTGCCCTTCAGACTGTGATTCATAGCAGTTTACTTTTACGTTAGCCACAATTATGAAACGTCCAGGTCTGATTTCTCTGCCTACACTGGATTAGAAATAGCAGACTGGATAGAAGACCTGTAGGGGCGGGTGTATTGCTGGCATGAATTAACAGCTCTCAGCCTGAGAGGCAGTAAGAAAACTATAGATAGCAGCAATTAGGTCAACACACACACCCACACCCACACGCATATACACGTGCACATATGTTTCTGGATTCTTCGAATAGAAGACGCCTCAGAGTTCTAAAAATCTCACTGCTGAATGAACATTAATCCATGTTGATAATAATGGTTCCAAATTGTCACCAAGAGATTAGATGGGGTCCATCAACATCCACTCAGTAGCAATGAAGCTGAAAGTAAAGTTTTCCTTTTAGAATTTAAATGGAAACCTCCAGCTAATCTAGAAAATTTCGATGTGAAACATGTTTTCTGATCGTGTTTGTTGGATTCCTCTAAAATCTAGGGCTGCTACTAGAAACAATTAAGAAACACGATATAACAAAGTACTCTAACAAATAACATCTCACAGGCAGTATTTTCAAGTTTTCAAAGAAATGTTTTTATATATGCTATGGGACTCCCACAGAAACCCTGTGAGCTGGCAGACAAGAAGCGGAGAAATAAAGAGATGTGCCCACTATCAATTCAACACATGCTATGGAGTGGTGTTAGAGTGCTGGGCAATAGTGTGGACCCAACAGACAAGCCCCCCCTCCTTAGAATCAAGCGCTCTCTTACCATTTTTTAAAGATTTTATTTATTTATTTATTTATTTATTTATTTATTTAAGAGAGACAGAGTATGCATGCAAGTGGGGGGAGGAACAGAGAGAGAGAGAGAGAGACAAGCAAACTCCATGCTCAGCGCAGAGTCCAACGCGGGGCTCGATCTCACGACCCTGCGATCATGACTTGAGCCGAAATTGAGTCAGCTGCTTAACCAACTCAGCCACCCTTACCATTTTTTTTAAAGTAGGCTTCGTGCCCAAAGTGGGGTTTGAACTCATGACCTTGAGATCAAGAGCTGCATGCTCTACTGACTGAGCCAGCCAGGCACCCCTTTCTTACCATTTTTATCTTAAACCATTTCACTATATGAATCTATGATAAGATAATCTCCACTACAGCACAAATCTTGTTATTTTATATAGTACCTTATTATTTTCTGGTGCTGTTCTGCAAAGAACATTATGACTTTCAAGTCTTCGTCAACTAAATAATTTTTAAAAATGATTATACTAATACCATTGCACATGTGTCAAATGATCTATGTGTAAGATTACCCACAGCAACAGTCTTGTAGAGCAAGAGAATGGAAACAATCTAGGTGTTCTCTAGCGGGAGATTTCTTAAGGAACTGGAATACTGAGCAAGTGGTATAAAGAATATGGCAGGTCTCTGAGCCCCAACATGGGACAATCTTTACAATACACAGTAAGTGAAAAGAGCACAATTTTGAATATCAAATGTGGTGCTAGCTTTCACGGAGAGCCTTGGAGATGGGAGGAAGGATGTGTATGTTTGTCAAGGCAAAGTGTACCAATGGAAGGATACGCATGAACAGTGGCGGCCTCAGGAGGACAAATGAGGTGGTTGCGGGACAGGGCAGGAATGGAGACTTACATTTTTCCAAATACCCTATCGTACCTATTGAATTTTTCTAGTAGGTGAATACAAATAAATAAAATAAGGTTACTCTAAAGTCAAAATGAGGGCGCCTGGGTGGCTCAGTCGGTTAAGCGTCTGCCTTCAGCTCAGGTCATGATCCCAGGGTCCTGGGATCGAGCCACACATCGGGCTCCCTGCTCCGCGGGAAGCCTGCTTCTCCCTCCCCCACTCCCCCTGCTTGTGTTCCCTCTCTCACTGTGTCTCTCTCTGTCAAATAAATAAATAAAATCTTTAAAAAAAAATAAAAAATAAAGTCAAAATGACAATAATAAAGCTCCCTGGAAAGAACTGTGGGGCAGATTAAAATACTGTATGTGAAAACACACTGGGAACAACAAATAGGCACCTATTAGTCTCAATTACTTTGGGGAAAGAAATGCTTTTTTAATTTTCTCAATGTCAAATTTCAGTGCTCTTGACATCATGTCCAAAACCCAAAAATATCTTTGGAGGCTGCAACCAGATTCAAGACCTATGAAGAAGGGCTGGCCTTTTGCCCTCTTAAAAGGTTTTGTTGTTCTAGAGGGGAGGGGGGTGGGAGGATGGGTTAGCCTGGTGATGGGTATTGAGGAGGGCATGTTCTGCATGGAGCCCTGGGTGTTGTGCACAAACAATGAATCATGGAACACTTCATCTAAAACTAATGTTGTAATGTAAGGGGATTAACATAAGAATAAAAAAATTAAAAAAAAAAAAGGTTTTGTTTTGTTCCGTTTATTTTGTTTTGTTATCTTTGTTGTTTGATGGTTTTCACAGATGTGCCTTTGCCTCTATACACAGACCCTGAAGCACAGACTGAGCCCGGCGGAGAGGTACAACCTGAAACCAGAAAAGTAGACTGCATTTCTGCACCTCTGACTCGCCTTTCTGACCTCTGTTGGGGTAAGCACTGAAATATTGAAAACCCAAGGTGATCTGCTCCTGTCTTGTCTTGAAACAAAACACAGACTGCAAATAGAGAGGGTCAGAGTAGAAGACGTACATTTTACTGTTCCAGCAATAAATCACTAGAACTGACTTGGCCTAAATAAAATTCAGAAATCGGAGAGTCAAACTATAACAAGTAAAAAGCTCTATTTCTTGGTTTGTGTGTTCCAAATAAGCGCATTTTACCGTGAGAATGCAGTCCTCCGCGTGAAACACCGCATGCCAGAGCAGGGACTGCGCTGAAAGCACAGGATGACAATATTCCAGGGGACTCGGTGCCTGCCAACGCATCTTCCGTTCAGCTTCCCAGAGATACCTGATAAAGGCCCACCCATTCTCTCACGTGACAGGTATCGAGAAACTGTTATTTTTTCTTTAACACGCATTTATGGGCATTTACGGCATGTCAGATGCATGTTCTAATTTAAATATTAACATATTTGATCCACATAATAATCCGAAGAGATAGACACTATTTTTGCCTTCATTTTACAGATGAGGAAACTGAGGGATGGAGAGGTTTAGTAATAAGCCCAGGGTCAAAGAGCTAAAAACATGGGGGCGGAGGCAGTTGGAGCCCAGAGTTCAGGCTCTTAACCACTGAGCTCTACAAAAAGCACAAAGGTAAATACTGGAATTGGAGGGGAACAGAATACACCACCCCATAATATCCCATTTTGACGTATTGATTATTCTGAATTAAAGTTACTTAAAAGCCAGTGCAAGGAGGACACCCTAACCTCCTTTGTCCCCCTGAAAGCAGGCACTGTATCTCCCACATGAAAGGTACCCTCCCTGCCGAGGAGGAAGAGACACGTCTTTATCATGAGAGAGAGAAAGAATTTAGGGCAGAAAGGTTGTAGAAACAAATCTTGTTACTTCTTCACTAGTTTACTACCCACAGCCCAAACCCCTCTGTCTTGCCAATTCTTCACGAATGTATTGTTTCTTTGCCTAAAAGGTACAAAAGCTGCTGGCTTGAGTCACTTCTTTGAGTCTCATATTTTTATGTGCTCCCATAAGCACAAAATTACATTTGTTTTTCTCTTGTTAATCTACTTTATATCAATGTAATTATTAGGCTAGTCAAAGGACATGGAAAGGAAGAAGAGAAAAGTATTTCTCCCCTACAGAATCTACTGGAAAACAAGACAGACTCGCCTCTGCCTTCTTGGGAGCTGACCTCCTAGCCAGAAAGGATGGGTAAAGACCAAACAATAGGTAAAAAATCACCATGGCCGAAATGACACAATGTAAAAGTGATGGAGAATCACAGCACAGAAGGGTAAAGGATGATGGACCACATTCACAGAGTTCTCACTGATTCCTCACAAAACCCTGGAAAATAATAATATTCTCATTGCAGAGATGATGCCACTGTGGCTCGGGGAGGGGCGGCACGGACCAAGGCAGGAGTCACCCGAGGTTTGAGCAGTCCCAGCTCCAGCTGCTTGTCAGAGCCAAACTACTCGACTTTCTTCCATCCCTTCCACAGTTGTGTCCTTTTTGCATTATCTTAACTGAATCTCCTCTGCATTTTACACTGTGAGGTTTAAGTACTTATCATGGGTGTCTTGTCAGATGCAGAAGCCTTACTGCAATCACAACAGTCACTTAGTACCGAGCACTCTGCTCGCAGTAAGACTGTGATGCGTATCGGTTAACGGCATTCACCTAGAATTGATTCCTCTCACAGGTTCCCTGCAGCTGCCCTGGGCTGGTTGCTGAGGAGCTAAAGAGTAAAGGAAGAAAGAGACAAAGAGTAAAAATAACTAATGACCTCATTCCAAGGGCCGGGCCAGGTGTTTTCACAAGTTATCTTATTAAAATGAGCAATCAGTTGCTCCAGAGAAGATGGATCTGAGAGGCTGTTGGGGTTGATTGAGAACAAACGATTCCTCAATGGTATTGTGACAGAGACATATGGGGGCAGATGGGAGCTACACAGCTAGGGAACATAGCATAACCTACAGACTTGTGCAATCACTCTGTTGTACGCCTGAAACTCATGTAAGACTGTATGCCAACTATATTCCAATTTTTTAAAATGTTAAAAATAAATACCTTGTAAAAAAAAAAAACCTATTCCTTTATTTTAAAAGTACTATAAGGAAAGGAGAATGCAACCAAAACACCCAATTTCAAGAGGAGAGAAATTTTGTAGTCGTGACAAATTCTATTTGCAAGGAGTTTCCAACAAATGGAGAAATATTTATGTTCTAAAAATATTTACATATTCAGAAAAAGGACAAAAAGTAAAGTATATGCTCCTTTATAGAATACTGCATATATATTTTATGCATAAAACATTTGTGAACCATATAAGAAAGAATAGAATTACTCCTGACTCCCACCAGGGAGTGAAAATCAGAAGACAGATGAGAGGAAATTTTAACATTCAGTTAGTTTACAGCCTTTGAAATACATAATTTACACCTTTCGGATACAGAATTTTTAAAATTAAAGCAAAATTAAATTTAGGAAGAGTTTTTAAATTATGTGCAAAAATGATGAAAATGCTTAGGTTATAAAGTGACAGGAGAAGAGTTTTTTTAACATGGAACAATTTGAACTATATCCCCTTCCCAATAAAAGAAACTAGAAGGGGAGCCTGGTTGGCTCAGTCGGTGGAGCATGTGACTCCTGATTTTGGGGTTGTAAGTTCGATCCCTATGTTGGGCATAGAGATTACTTAAAAATAAAAATCTTAAAAAAAAAAAAAAAAAAGAAATGAGAAAATGCCTGAAACACTATTAAGAATACTTCACCTGGGAGTCAGTTTTTGCCTTTTTACTTTATATACTTTCTTGTCATTGTTTGAAATATTTACAATAAGCATTTATCACATTAACAATAAAAAAAAAAATCCCGGGATTAAATAAGAACAAATAGAGTACAGGAAATATACTAATATAAGTGATAGAATTATAGGAGCTGCTTTGCCACATTCTAAAGTCAAGGATAAAGAAGCCAAAACTATCACTCTAAAATGAGTAAGTTTGGGGCGCCTGGGTGGCTCAGTTGGTTAAGCGACTGCCTTCGGCTCAGGTCATGATCCTGGAGTCCCGGGATCGAGTCCCGCATCGGGCTCCCTGCTCGGCGGGGAGTCTGCTTCTCCCTCTGACCCTCCTCCCTCTCATGCTCTCTGTCTCTCATTCTCTCTGTCTCAAATAAATAAATAAAATCTTTAAAAAAAAAAATGAGTAAGTTTAAAGTAAACAAACACCGAAAGACTACCTTCTTGCTGAAATACAGCCAAATGTGGGCTTAACGTCCTACTTCAAGGAAGGCAGAATCACACCTTCATTTTAAATACTTTTGACCTAATCTTCTTTTCCCCCTTATAATCTTCTTTGATACAGCTGTCAACTCTGCTTTCTTTCAAACAGCCTTTTGGGAAAATAAGGTGATCGTGGCAATTAGCTGGAGTCAGGTCACGGGCTCCAACCCTGGTACGACTAGCAGCGCCCCAGAGACTGCACGGCTCTTCACACACCTCATGGGCGCTATTTGCTTCTACATCTCCCAATTTCTTTTGGACTTAAGTTTTCCCTCTCAGAAGATGTTACCTGCCTCTACAAAGTATTAACACAACCCACATCTTACAAAATAGCAAAAGGAAGGAAATTACTACTTTAAGTTACCTTGATGCCAAACTGCCATTCATTCGCAAAATGCAGATCCTCTTTGCCAGCTCTTTTGAAAAATATATCGATCGGCACCATGTTCACTATCATTAGGCATTCTCCCCTCTGAGGTTAGAGATTCTTTGTGAGGCAGAAACAAAACAGAAGAGTTCTGGTTCTTTTACGGGGCCCTAAGCACACTACAACCTCTGTCTCTTGCTTTTTAAATGTAAAAACTCTGGACACAACACAAAAAGCATCTAGTGAGGACTCTGAAAAGTAAACAAAAAAGATGAATGGTGGAAGAGAGTCAAAATTTAGAGAAGTGACCTAAAAGGGGGTAAATTCTCCAGGTTTTTATCTTTATTATTTTATTCTGGCAGCTCTGTCCTGGGGCAGGACAGCAGTGCAACAGTGTGAACAGAGAAAACTCCAAATGAAACTCCTTTCCCGTCAGAGGAACTTGGAAAAAGGACCCTTGCAGGCCAGAGTATGGAGGGAATCATGGAGAGAAAGAAGATGGAGAAAGGAATTCCTTAATTCTACACAAAAATCTGCACAATTCCTGGCCTTCCCCTGAGCTGTGCATTCACGAGACCGACCACAAGGGGCACAGCAAAGGCTCTGAAAACTGAGCTGAGATTAAAGCCACCACCCACAGAAGGTGAGACAGAAATGCACTTCGAATCTAACTGGGTTCACTGCCTGCGAAAAAAACGAATAAAAAACACACTGTTCAGAAGATTAGAATAGGACCCAAAATCTACATAACATAAAATACACAATGTCTGGGCTACAATCCAATATCATCCCACATACAAAGAACTAGGAGAACATGACCAGTTCCCAAAGGAAAAAATAATCAGATTCTAACCCTGAGATGACCCAGAGGACAGCTATAATATCCTCCATGAAGATATCGGATGATTGGAAAGATAGAAGTTCTCAGCAGAGAACTGGAAACTAGGGGAAAAAAAAAAAACCACCTGGAAATTATGAAATAAAAAATATATCTGGAATAAAAATTCACTGAATGGCTCAAAAGAGGAATGAAGATAACAGAAGAAGTGAGTTTGAAGAGTCAGTGAAATTTCCAATCTGAAGAAAAAAGAAAATTTTCAGAAAAAAAGCAGACTCAGGGACCTAAGAGAAAAATATTAAAACTTCTAGTATTCATGTCACCAGAGTTCTAGAAAAAAAAGGAGAAAAAGCTTGGTGGAGAAACTATTTGAAGAAATAATGTCCCAAACTTCCCAGTTATTAAAAGATGTAAATTTACAAATGCAAGAAGCTTACAAACTCTAAACTGAATAAGCTCAAAGATAACCCCCCTTAGACACATCACAAATGACTGCTTAAAAGCAAAGATAAAGAAAAAAAATTTATAGCAACTAGAGAAAAATTACACATTTATACAGGAGGATGAGATTTAGAATGACTGAAGATTTCTAATCAGAAATGAGAGAGGCCAGAAGGCCACGGAACATTCTGCCAAGCAAGAATTCTATATCCATTAAGAAGGAAGATCAATAGGGGAGCCTGGCTGGCTGAGTCAGTGGAGCATGAGACTTTTGATCTTGGGGTTGTGAGTTCAAGCCCCACATTGAGTGCATAGATAACTTAAAAATAGGGGTGCCTGGGTGGCTCAGTCATTAAGGAGATTCCAGGGTCCTGAGATTCAGCCTAGCATCGGGCTCCCTGCTCAGCGGGAAGCCTGCTTCTCCCTCTCCCTCCCCCTGCTCGTGTTCCCTCTCTCACTGTGTCTCTCTGTCAATAAATAAATAAATAGATCTTTAAAAAAAATAAATAAAATCGTGAGGGGTGCCTGGGTGGCTCAGTGGATTGGGTGTCTGCCTTTGGCTTAGATCATGATCCCAAGGTCCGGGGACTGAGCCCTACATCCGGCTCCCTGCTCGGCAGGGAGTCTGCCCCTCCCCCTGCTCATGCTTGTGCTTTCTCTCTCTCTGAAATAAATAAATAAAATCCTTTAAAATAAGTAAATTAAATCATTAAGAAAAGAAAGAAAGCTAAATAATGACATATTTAGACAAAGCAAAACTAACAGAATTCATTTTTGGCAGACCTGCTTTAAAAGAAATGCTAAAAGGGCGCCTGGGTGGCTCAGTCGGTTAAGCGTCTGCCTTCGGCTCAGGTCATGATCCTGGAGTCCCGGGATCGAGTCCCGCATCGGGCTCCCTGCTCGGCGGGGAGTCTGCTTCTCCCTCTGATCCTCCCCCATCTCATGCTCTCTCTCTCTGTCTCATTCTCTCTCTCAAATAAATAAATAAAATCTTTAAAAGAAATGCTAAAGGAAGTGCTTCAGGCTGAAGGGAAATGATACCAGAAAGAAACTAGGGTTTTCACCAGTTAAAGAACAACAGAAATAATAAATATGAGGATAAATATAAATGGCTATTTCCCTAAAATTATTTAACATGGGTATGATTGTTGGAAGTAAAAATTATACTATTATTTGGTGGACTTTTCAATGTATATAGGTGTAATACATATCATGACTATAACATAAAGAAAGGTGAGTGGGGAGGATAAAGGCACTTAAGTTTTCTACCTTTTACTTTAAGCAGTTCAGTATTAACTCCAAGTAGACTGTGAAGGTTTAGGTATATATATAGTAACCCTCAAGCATTCACCAAAAAAGTTTTTTCAAAGAAACAGAGCCAAAAAAACAATAGATAAATAAAAATGGAATACTAAGAAGATAGATTTAAATTATCCAAGAGAAGACAGCAAGGAAGGGAAAGAGGAATGAACAGCAGAAGAGACATACATAAAATAATAAATGGTACATCTAAATACAATCATATCAATAATTATATTAAATGTAAATTATCTAAAACACCCATGTAAAGACAGAGATTGTCAGAATTTTTCAAAATAGTAAGAACCAACTAAGGCAACTTTCTTGCCTACAAGAAACTCATTTTAAATATAAAGACCTAGACAGATTAAACCTAAAGGATGAAAACATATATTATGTATACTATAAGCAAAAGAAAACCAGAATGGCTATATTAATTTCAACCAAACTCCTATTCTTGCTTCTTCTAATCTTTAATCTCTCCATATTAACATATTTATTTACAGAGGCTATTCCCTCATTACTTGTGAAAGCATTTCCAGAGTATTAAACTATGTTTGTCAATGATTTATAAAATGTATCAGCATACCCCTGCTCTTTATTAACTTACCATCTAAGACAGACAACATCAATGCAAAAGTTTATCAATATATTTGATATGTTAATATATATTAAATTCCCTATGTACAGAGAAAACTTCATAGACTTTATGAATGGCATGGGCTTCTCACTTTAGCTTAGGTGGTTTAGAGAATAATGCTGGGGAAGAGAAAAATAATGTAAGAAGCTTGAGAAAAAATATATTTTCAGAAGCAGCTAAATGTAGATTTTGAGTAATCAAGCCTAAAGCAAGCATAAGGCGGTATAGCATATAGACAGATAAGCCGCTTTAAGTTTTATTAGACTTACAGAGATTAGCAACAGTATTAAGCAGATCATGTCTATCACTGCATCTTACATTATAATGAAATAATGTTTTGGGGGGCTTATACCTGATAGATGTCCTTCCAAACAATATTTTGTACCTAAACGTTCTCATTATGAAATTACAGCCTTAAAGGCACCTCACCTCCTTTCTACCAGTCAGGTTCTTAAGGTGATAGGGAGAAGAGAGAGGAGAATGAGGGGAGGGAGGGAAAAGGAGGAGGAGGAGAAGGTACAGATGATTATGCAAGAGGGTGGAAACTTCTGCCGTGGAAATTCATCAGTTCTCTACAACACACAGATCAGGGTTTTCAGTGCAAAGTTTTCAGGTATAACTAAAAACTACGGGAACACACTGTCTAATTTAGGAGAAAGTATAAAATGAAGACAAAGAAAAGTGAAAACCTAAATCATGTAGTACATATGGATCATTACTGCCCTCCCTCTTGATGTGTTTGCACATATATTTTGTGATTTGATTTCTTAAAAAAAAACACTGCCCTATGTAACAGGAGTATTATTTCCATTTTACAAATGAGGCAACAGACAGACAAAATGTACTTTATCCAGATAGGCATCCCTCAGTTTTATGATGCAGTTCGTTCCTGGAAACCATCCTATAAAAATCATTAAGAGGGGGTGGCTGAGTGATAGACATTGGGGAGGGTATGTGCTATGGTGAGCGCTGTGAATTGTGTAAGACTGATGAATCACAGACCTGTACCTCTGAAACAAATAATACATTATATGTTTAAAAGAAGAAGAAGAAGAAGAAGAAGATAGCAGGAAGGGAAAAATGAAGGGGGGAGATCAGAGGGGGAGACGAACCATGAGAGACTATGGACTCTGAGAAACAAACTGAGGTTTCTAGAGGGGAGGCGGGTGGAGGGATGGGTTAGCCTGGTGATGGGTATTAAAGAGGGCACGTACTGCATGGAGCACTGGGTGTTATACGCAAGCAATGAAACATGGAACACTACATCAAAAACCAATGATGTTAATCACTAAACCAATAATGTATGGTGATTAACATAACATAATAAAATAAAATTTTTAAAAAATCATTAAGAGGACTGTGTGGAATGTATTAAATTCATTTACAAGAATAGGTTTGACTTTAGCAATGAAAGCTAGTGACAAATAAGTGGATAAAGACAAGGAGAAGTGAAATACTGGTCTTTTCTTTCACTATATCACAAGGAATGCTTGGAGGGAGGAGTGAAAGGCTAACTGCACAAACAAGCAGGAGCGTCAGCGGTTATGGGTACAAATACTGACCTGCACTACAAGAAGAATCAACAATGCAACTACTACAAATCTGCAGTTAAAAAGCAAGGCAGTAAAGAGCCTAGAAATAAGCCCACACAAAGAGAGTCAACTGATTTTTGACAAAGAAGCAAAGGCAATGTAATAAAGAAAGGATAGTCTTTTGAACAAATGGTGCTGCAAGAAGACATCCATATTCAAGGGGGGGGGGGGAAATGAACACAGACCTTACACCTTTAACAAAAATTAACTCAAAATGGATCAAAATGCAAAAACTATAAAACTCCCACAAGATAACAGGAGAAAATCGAAGTGACATTTAATTCAGCGGTGACTTTTTAGATATGAGATTAAAAGCACAATCCAAAAGACAAAATTGGTAACTTGCACTTCATTAAAATTAAAAACCTCTGCTCTGCAAAAAAACACTGTTAAGAGAATGAAATGACAAGCCACAGACAGAAAATCTTTGCAAAACACGTATCTGATAAAGGACTGGTATCCAAGCTAGACAACAAACTCTTAATAACTCAACAAAAGAAAACAATCCAATTAAAGAATGAGCAAAAGATCTAAACAGACTCCTCATCAAAAGATATACAGATGTCAAATAAGCATATGACAAGATGCTCCACATCGTATGTCATTAAGGAATTGCAAATTAGAACAATGAGATACTACTACACAGCTTTTAGAATGGTTAAAATCCAAAATGCTAACAACACAAAATTTGAGTGAGATTGTAGACAGAAACTCTCATTAACTGCTGGTGGGAATACAAAATGGTCAGCCACTTGGGAAGACCTTCTGGCAGTTTCTTATAAAACTAGACATGCTCTTATCATATAATCCAGCAATCATGCTCCTTGGTATGTGCCCAAAGGAGTTGAAAATTTACATCTACACAAAAAATTACACAAGAATGCTTATATAGCAACTTTATTCATAATTGCCAAAACTTGCAGAAACCAAGATATTCTTCAATAGGTAAATGGACACATAAACCGTGACAATAAATCCAGACAATGGAATATTATTCAAAGGTAAAAGAAATAAACTATCAATCCACAAAAAAGCACAGAGGTGGAGGTGTTAACGAACACTGTGGTAATCATTTCACAATCTAAACATAATACCAAATTGTCACAACGTAGATCATGAACTTACACAGTTTGTACATCAATTATATCTCAAAAAAGCTGGGAAAAGTAAATAAAATCAGTACATCATCCTAGACTGGATACTATAGTAGACAGAATGGGGTCAATTCATAGACTGGAATACAGACAGTAAACTGGATAGAGATGTTTGTTGTGTTTTTTTTTATTTTATTTTGATAACTGTACTCTGTGTAGAGACTGTCTTTCTTCTTAGGAGGTGACTGGGTTAGAACATGAATAATATGTATATATGTGAAGAAAGAACGAGATGAAGCAAATGGAAAAAATCATCACTGAACTTGGGTGAGGAGTATACAGGTGTTCTTTGTGTTGTTCTCACTTTTCTTGTCTTGAAATTACTTCCAAAGAAGTTTTTTAAAGCTTACCAAAAAAGGGGGGGGGCCATAGAGAAACCTTGAATATATATTGCTAAGTGAAAGATGGCTACATACTATATGATTTTCAACTACATGACATTCTGAAAAAGGCAAACCTATGAAGACAGATCAGTGGTTCTAGCGATTCAGGGGAAAGAAGGGATGAATAGGTGGAACACAGGATTTTTAAGGCAATGAAACTATTCTGTATGATACTGTAATGATGGATATATGTTATTATGCATTTATCAAAATGCACAGAATGGATGAAACAAAGAGTGAACCCTAATAAAGACTATGGACGTTAGTTAAAATAATGTATTGATATTGGCTCATCAGTTGTAACAAAAGTACTCTAAGATGTTAATCAGAAGGAAAACTGCAGAGGATCGGGGACAGAGATGAGGAGGTATATGAGGACTCTGTACTTTCCATTCACTTTTCTGTAAATGTAAAACTGCTCAAAAAATAAAATCTATTAATTTTTGTAAAGCAAGGCAGTGTGTGGGGCGCCTGGGTGGCTCAGTCATTAAGCATCTGCCTTCGGCTCAGGTCATGATTCCAGGACCCTGGGATTGAGCCCCGCATCAGGCTCCCTGCTCGGCATGGAGTCTGCTTCTCCCTCTTCTGCTCCCCCTGCTTGTGTTCCCTCTCTCGCTGTGTCTCTCTGTGTCAAATAAATAAATAAAATCTTTAAAAAAAAAAAAAAAAAGCAAGGCAGTGTGGGTTTTTTTGTGTTTGTGTTTCGTGCTTATGGGTTAAGTTTTTTTTTTTTTTTTTTTTTTTGAGAGAGTGTGTAAGCAAGTGAAGAGAGGGGCAGAGGGAGAGAATCCTAAGCAGGTTCCATGCCCAGCACAGAGCCCGACACGGGGGCTCAATCTCACGACCTTGAGGTCATGACCTGAGCTGAAATCAAGAGTCAGGTGCTTCACCAACTGAACTACCCAGGTGCCCCATGGGTTAAGATTTTTAAATGGCACCAGAGAATATTTTAATTCCCTCCAATTTCATAAGCCAGCACTGTAGTATGAGGCAAACAGCTGAAATAGAAACCACCTAATGAGAGCCTGCCTATCACTTTCTATGCTGTCTTTTCTCATTGACTTCAAATGTACCTAGCTGTTCATTTGTTTATTTTCATAAAGAAAATGCATTCTACTTCACTCTGAGGGATCTTGAAGCATTACTTCAACCTTCAAGGACGTGTCTGTAGAAAATAGCCCTCTCTTCGCATCCCTTAAAACCAGAGCCAGGGCACCTTCTGATGACTCTTCATACGGCTACAAATAACAACGTGTGAGGCTTTACATGTTGAATGCCTCAAACGAGACAAACTTTGGGTGAAAACACGTTGAAGTCTTTGTTCTTCTTTGAAGAAAAAAACCCACACATACTTGCCTTGAAAATAGGTGACTATAAATTCTACCCCTAAACACCATCACCAATAGTTAAGGATTTCAGCTGTTAAGTTTGAGTGCTCAACTCAGGACGATTTATGATTACGTGTCTGCAAAGGAACCTATCACCTCACTGGTGTGGTTAAAATGGAGAGTTGTTTTCTTCTCTACTTAAGATTTGTGAAAAGCCTCGTACTAAAAACAACAGCACTTCTGTTGTGTTAAACGACATGCAGAATTTTCTCCTGATTGTGCTTTTAATAAGCAAGGCCTAACTTTTAGCTTTGAACATAGTGGTACAATATTTTGAATGCACAGAGATCATTCTAGACCAGTGGTTCTCAAAGTGTGGTCCCTGGACCAGCAGCATCAGCATAACCAGGGAACCTACTGGAATAAAATTCTAATGCTGACCTACTAAATGAGAAATTCCAGGGACACTGGGGTGGCTCAGTCAGTTAAGCGTCTGCCTTTGGGTCAGGTCCTCATCAAAGGGTCCTGGGATCCAGCCCGCCATGGAGCCCCGCATCAGGCTCCCCGCTCCTCAGGGAGCCTGCTTCTCCCTAGCCCTCTGGCCCTCCCCTACTCCCACCTATGCTTGCTCTGATAAATAAACAAAATCTTTAAAAAAATAAAAAATAAATGAGAAATTCCAGCCATCTGTTTTCACAGCCCTCCAGGTGACTCTGATGCCCAGTAAAGTTCTAGAAGTTCATAAACTTAGAAACAAGTCTTACCTTCCTTTCCCTAAGTTGACTATAACCAATTATGTTGGTAAGCCTGGCTCAGGGAGCTCCTCATGCTCATAAATGCTAGAATGGCTGGTTAAGAATTTCATCTTTTGGGGGCGCCTGAGTGGCTCAGTCGGTTAAGCATCTGCCTTTGGCTCAGGTCATGATCCCAGGGTCCTGGGATCGAGCCCTGCATGGGGCTCCCTGCTCAACGGGGAACGAGCCAACATCAGTTGACCACTTAAAGGCTGAAAATACGGGCACCTGGGTGGCTCAGTCAGTTAAGCGTCTGCCTTCAGCTCAGGTCATGACCCCAGGGGCCTGGGATCGAGCCTCCATCATGGGCTCCCTGCTCAGCGGGGAGTCTGCTTCTCCCTCTCCCCCTCCCCCTGCTCATGTGCTCATGTTCACTCTCTGTCAAATAAATAAAAAAATAAAATCTTAAAAAAAAAAAAGAATTTCATCTTTTGATCCTTGCTTCTCTACCATGCAAGGGCAGGACCTTCATGTGTTTCACGAAGAAAGGAGGAAGACTCATATCCAATGCCAACTCTGAACTAACATAGAAAGAAATCAATTTTCTCCGTGGGAAAAAAAAATCTTAAGTCTTCCTTTCCAAAGGGCTTAGGCTTTCTTCTTCATCACAATACCTTATTTTGGATAATAATTTTTATTGGATAATAATTTTTAGCTTACAAAGCACCTCCAGATACATTATGTAATTCAGCTGCCACAAAAACCCTGTGAGGCAAATTCTCCATTCTCCCTAACATTTTGAAGAAGTCGGAGCTCAAAGAACTCTGAGTAACTAGCAACCCATCCAAGATCAGCCAACCGGTTCGTGTTCAGAGCCTCCACTGTTCACGCCAAGCACAATGCTGTGAGCAGTCTCCCTAAAAGAAACATTAGCTGTATGATCTTGGACAAATTACCAACCCTTCAGAAGCCTCATTTCCACATCGATAAAGCGGCGAAAGTAGTACCTACTTTACAGAGTGTATGTGAGGATTAAATGAGATAATCCATGGAAGGCTCTAGGAACAGTGCCTGGCACATAGCATGGATGAAATAAATTTTAGCCATAATTACTGATCCTCACAGCATAACTGCTCCTGTTCGGAGAACACTGGACAACACTGCAGTCACCACTCCTGTTCCAGGAAACTGCGTTTTTTTAACCTATCACTGCTTTTCTTTACCCCTGCTTTCAGACTTCTAATGGTGTCCAAACCATCATTATGTTGAGTGTTTATGCAACAGACACAATCTCACCATCTCTTGGGCTATGGTGGAACTTATAATAGATTAAACCATCAAAAAACCTCATAATAAATGAATATTTTTGTTAGCAACTATTCCAATCATCACGCACTTTTATATTTATTTTAATTTAAAGATTAGCTCTTACAAAGATAAACCAGATAGTCATGTCAAATTTACACAGCCTTCATCCCAGAGAGCTTCTTGAGATTCAAGGAAAACAAAAGGCTTAATTAAATAAGGCTGGCAAATTGAAAAGCTGGCTTCGGCTCCTTGCCACTAAATTGATCAAAGATAGTCTGAATCTCCAGTTGTATAATGAAAAACAGAAACTCTTCTCTGAGCAAATCCTTCCAGATTTATACCCGATTGCAACCCTTTGAAGTTGACACAGCTGAAACCAGATTTTTTGCATGAATTACGCACTACAGTGGAAAAGAAGGTAGGCCACTCAGAATATGACTCATCACACAAAAGAAAACTAAAGGCACAACTTCTACTGTGTATTTTCTGGGAATCCCACACTCCTGAGCTAGGTGAGGGTGGTACAGCAGCGAAGTGCCCTGGGCCAAAGGCTTCAACAACTGCACAGACTTATTCATTTGTCTTTTGGTGCCTTTTGTCCCAGTGACTTCCAAGTCCATTGACCAAATCCACCATAACTAATTACTTAAATCCAGTGAGCAAATGAGATATTAACATTCATTTTAATTCATCTCAATTAAGTAAATATAAACCCAACAAAAGGTTCCCTAAGTCCAAACTTAAAACCTCATTTAATTTTCTCCCTAAAATACTACAATTCAAGTTTAAATGCCATAATTTATTTCAACACTGTATGCTCCATCTATGAATTCTACAAATCAAAATTATTCATATTTACTGAATTTCTAAGGCCTCCATCAGAGAATTTTTAAGTGTCCTCGAAAATAGCTTTTAATGATTTCTCTAGGCCTATTCAACCTAAGTTTAACTTGTTATTCCCTAAACCGAAATAATTTTTAAACCCAAACTTACTTCTAAATCAAATATATTCATGGTGGTACTATTTCAAATTCATCGAGACCCAAGATAATAGATGTTCACATTTACATATGAATGGCTTATTAACTCAGTAAGTAAATTGATTTTGGAGAAACAACTGGTCTTTCAGCCTGGCCATGATTTCAGTGTTATCCCTACTTAATTGATGTAACAGATTAAGCATTTATTTCTCGACACTAAAGTCAAAAGCAAAATTTTGGAGTGTGTAGGATTACAGAGCAAAACTATGGGAGCTAGAGAGCCGTATAATATCCTAAAGGCCATTTTCAGACCTGGAGCTAATGACAAGTCAGGAATTGCCCAGAAATTGCTTCATTCGCTCCATTCAATGTTGACACCAAGAAACCCCACCAGCTACAGTTGACCCCATCTGACTAGTATACAAAAACCTTTTGAGCAAAGGCAAAATAGTTGCTCAAGTATACACAGTTGACTCACTGTTGATGGTGTGTAACTGCCCCTTTCAAACCACACACTCTCCAGGATGGGATCCCCACTACAGGCGCCTCTCAGTGTGGGGCTCAGGTTAGTACTCAGCTTCGGCTGCAGGGATGATTCCTTCCTACCCGCTTTCTGCTACATCCCACCAGTGAGCCTGGCTTTCCAACCTCTTGCTTTTGCCCATGATATGTGTTTAGGCTTTATTCCTGCCTTTTTGACATGGAATTCACACTGTACCCGGGACGTGTATACAGGTACTTCTGTCCCCTGCCAACTCTGGCTTATCTGAGGCTTCCCAATTTCTCTTTTATTCTGACTTAAACATGTATCTACTCTTGCTCCAGTCCTATTTCTCACCCCAAATGTACTGGCCCACACCCCAATATCACACAGTTGAAGTTGTGCCTGTGAGTCAGAGGAGAGTACCCAGCTCTGAAAACACTCAAGAGAGAAAGCAAAAGTTCAACAGAGTTTCTATGCCTCCAAGCTTACGCACCCTTCACCTACACTTGACTGAGGTCCCAGACATCAGTTTCTCAGGCACATCGGAGGCTTTGGATATGACCTATGCAAATATAATCATAAAAAGTAAATGAGAAACAAAGAACTAAGGGTTATCATATCTGTCTTCTGATTCTTCCTCCGCCACTAAGCTCACACCACCATGCGGTCTTGAGTGAGTCACTATCCCTCCAGACCTATTTCCTCATCTGTGAAGTTAAAGGGTTTTGTAATCTCAAAGTTCTCTTCCAGCTATGAAATTCTCTATTGTAAGTGACAAAGGTAATTGTCAAATGAATTCTCAGGCATGTTCAAAGGCTTAAGATATTATCTACTGTTGTTAACTCATATCATTTCTTCCTCCCATTAACAAAGACAACGGAGACTCGATTATGTATTCTAAGTCAAAGACGTTGGGGAAGATTCCCATATACACTTTTATTCTACTAGCATATCAGAATGAGCAATCCAATGCCCCTGTTGATTAAAACACTCTGAAAGACTCATCCGCATCTACTTCTCACAAAAATCTGCTAAGTCCCTACCATGAGCCGGATTGGGTTAAGCATTTTACTGTAATTATCTCCAATCCTCACTATCTGAAAGGTTAGTATGATCTCCATCTCACAAAATCAGAGAGATTCTTTAACTTACCCAGAGTCACAGCTCCAATGAGTGGTGGTGGAATTCAAATGCAAGAGGTTTTGGGCAGGCCCACTAGTAAAGATCTCAGTGAGCAGTTAACATGTCAGTCTCAGGTAATCAGAGCTCACTAGCTGCCTGTCACACATATTCATGCAGTACAACTTTCTATTGCATTTAACAGTGTTTACACTGCACCATTCTCAGAAGATGGGAAGAAATAGATTTTCCTAGGAATCAAATTCTCCTAGGCTTCACATTGGTCGTATGTGAGAAAATAAAATCTGTAAGAAAAAGTTATATGTGTGTGTGTGTGTGTGTGTGAAAAGGCACATCTACATTGTATATATAAAAAATCTAGTTAGAAATTAGAACATGTTGATGACCCTATCATTTTGAATAAGTAAACACAAAAATGGACTGAATAAAAATGAAGCTTAAATAAATGGGAAATAAATCATTTATTTTAACTCAGAGTTTTATAATTCTGTCTTCTAAAAATGGACAGGAATGAGTACTACCAGGTAGTAAGAGATATTATAAAATTGCAAGAAAAACAGCCAAATGCAATGGAAATTTAGTATATGATAGAAGCAAGATTTCAAGGCAGAGGAAAATACAGATTACCTAATAAATCAATGTTAAGACACTGGCTAGCCAATTGGGAGGAACAACTAAATCATTCAACAAGGAACAAAAATTCAAACATTTAAAAAAACATTATAGAAGAAAGAATTTTTGTTAAACTTAAACTATTTAACTATTCCATGTTAAAGTAAATAAATGTGTTTTTTTTTTTAATCTCTAAGCCCTCTTGAAACCCCAATAAAACCACTATGAAGAATAAACAAGGTACCTGACCCAGCCAAGCAGAAGCCGCTAAAGCCAGACTGCCTGCCAACAGCGGGAGTCAAAGAAAGACATCCCACTCTTTTACACACACAAGAACCATCTGGAGCTCTGAGAGTGTGGATTCTGACCCAGCAGGTCTGGGCTCAGGCCTGAAGGGCTGCATGTGTAACAAACTCCCTGGTGATACGGACAGAGGCTGCTGGTCTGCAGTCTGTACTCTGAGCAGTGAGTCTTCGGAGTAGAGAATGCCAGAAACATTCAAAAACTGTAGGCACTGGATACCTCTGGAGGTTGTGGAGCAGAAGGACTGCCCAAAGTCTGTACAAGGAACAGGTCAACCTCCAGATTTAGACCTCAATGCAAGGTGACCGTTCTCCCCAGCCCCAGCAGAGGAGGGGTGGTTGACTCCCGGAGAGGTTCAGTCACGGAGGATCTGACCTTTGGGACATTAAGCACAGTGACCAAAACTGGATGAAGTGAAAATCTGCAAACCAAATAGGACCTTCAGTTCCATTTCATTGCTCAGCTCTCAAAATGTGCGTAGCAGGCTCACAGCCTTCAGGCAGGTAGAAGGAGGGCTGTTTTCTGGGGAAACTGACTAGCTCAAGAGAAAGTACTCTAGAGGGAAAACAGTGATTACAATCCCCATAAAACCGAAACTCTTCAGCCCCCCCCAAAAATCATAATTAGTCAAAAGACATATTAAAAACATAAGAAATATTTACAATATACATGAAAGATAGCTCATTTATTTTTGCATAGAAAGCCTGTATAAATCAACAAACACTACCGAAAAGACAAAAACATCACATAATTCATAGAAAACTAAAACAAACAGCTTTAAACATATGAAAATGTGCTTAATTTCACTTAAAAATAAGGATAAATTAAAATACCATTTTTCACATAGTCAATCGGCAAACATTTGAAAATTCAGTCACACATCACATTAGAAATTTTCCTTAATTAGTAGGAATATGAACAGATGCAACTGCCTAGGATAACTTGATAATACCTATCAAAATTCAAAATAACCCAGCAACTTCACACTAATAGTTTATCCTTAAACAATTCACATGTAAATAAACACATATGTACAAAAATAGCCACTGTGGCATTGCTTTTAATAGCATATGACTGGAAATGACCTATAGACACAATGATAGATGACAAGTTAAATTATAATAAATATGTGTGTATTATGTGTTACATATATTTATATATGCTAACAAATATATATGTCAAAAGTCTACACAATCACTTAAGTGAGAAAGTACAAAGGAGTATATATAGTTTGTATTAAATATCATTTATAAAAGATACAGATATTTGGACATGCATAGAAAATTTTCCAGAAAATAAATGCAAATAGTCATCTCTGAGGAGGGAATTTTAGTTTTCACTGGATATCATATTTTATCATTTGACAGTTCTTCCAAAATAAGCATGTATTGACATTTTATCAGTTTCCTTCCCAAGAATTATACAGGGCAAGGTGATGATAATAGGATGATAAGAAAAAGAAAGTTCTCTGGGGCGCCTGGGTGGCTCAGTCAGTTAAGCCTCCAACTCTTGATTTCAGCTCAGATCACGATCTCAGGGTGGTGAGATCAAGCCCCACATCGCCCCACGTTGGGCTCCTCGCTCAGCATGGAGTCTACTTGAGATTCTCTCTCCCCCTCTGCTTCTGCTCACTCGCTCACACTCTTTCTCTCTCTAAATACATAAAATCTTAAAGAAGAGTCTAGAGAGGTGCACAGTTAATGCAGCAGAGCTGGAAGCTTAGAGTCCTTCTTCTGTCCAAGAATCAGTTTGGGGGAGATGAGCTAACTTCTATTGCTACTTTCTTTCTGAACCTGAGAAACGGGAATAATAATAATTATAAAATACAAACTTTTTTCAGTTTATAATCTCAAGCTTACGGCATCTACTATGACCTTTATTTAATAAGCTTATATCTTATAAATTCAAATCCTTTCCAACTCAATGCCTTAGGCTCACTTAGCCAAGTGCAACAATGAGTCTGAACGTGCATTCTGAGGGGGTAACTCTACCCTGATTGGTGTGGAGACCTGGAAGCCACCATGCTTCAAGACCAAACATGACCCACAGAACTGTAAACACTACACCAGGGGCAGGAACCAGGAATCTTGAGAAATGTTTGCTTGATGTAAATGAGTCCAACAACCTGATTTATAAATCATTATGTGCTTTACATTGTTGTTGTTTTTTTTAAAGATTTTATTTTATTTATTTATTTGACAGAGAGAGACACAGCGAGAGAGGGAACACAAGCAGGGGGAGTGGGAGCGGGAGAAGCAGGCTCCCCGCTGAGCAGGGAGCCCGATGCGGGACTCGATCCCAGGACCCTGGGACCATGACCTGAGCCGAAGGCAGTCGCTCAACCGACTGAGCCACCCAGGCGCCCTACATTGTTTTTTTTTTTAAAGCCAAGAAATATTATTCACAAATAACTACTTAGCTACTTCATATAAACTTATGGTTTCCCAGCTCAAGCCATTGGACACAACTTCCATGAAATACCAAGCAAAATATTGCATATAATCACCTACATATTTTTCAATAAAGTTATCACTTCTAGCCTTATTTTTTATACATTCATTAAATTTAGTCATTGAATCTAAATTTATGGTCTTCCTTTACTTATAATTTAACCAAATCCATAATAACTTTACTATGGTTTTCGAGCCATATATTTCAAAAAGAAAAAAATACATAAATTCCACAATGTAAAATTCATTTTCAAAGAGTTACTTTTTAAAAACCACCCTGGAATGTCTTTATTCTTAGACAAAAGATGCATGTTCAAGTACTTAAGGGTGATATGTCATAGTATCTGCCATTTATTTTGCATGTACAGAAAAAAATATGATAAAATGTTAATCATTAAATTTCAGGTGGTGAGAATAAGAATGTTCATAGCATTTTTTTTAGCTTTTTGTATATTTGAATATTATATAAAGTCAAGAAATTTTAACAACTGCCATTCTACAGGTGTAAGAACATACCCTCTCCCTAAACAAAAAGGCACAATGAGATAACATGGTAACTAGGAGGTAGGATGCTATGGACAGTCCGTTACACTAAAGAATATAACCAAGTTCCATTGATTAAATCTTCTCTTGAGTTCTAGATTTTTAGTTTACTCATTGAATTTTCACTTGTTATTTGTTGATTGAAAGTTTTTCTGTCAAAGGGGATGAATCATAAGGTAACTACTCAGATAATAAATTATTAGGAAAATTCACACGAGAGATTTCCTTCCACGATTTCTTGCACAAGATAATAACATTTAATATACCAGTAACTGCCTTTTATTTGTTGTAAAGAATGTAGCAAAACACTCACCATTCTTGTTAGCTAAGTAAGCCAAAGGCAATGAGTTGCAAAAGATGTAAATATAGGAGATGAAGGTTTTTTTAAAGAAATGGCTGCCGTAGATGCCACAAAGTTCAAAATTACAAACTTGAGTGAATTTCTCATTGTATTTTATAACTATTATCCCATTTCTCTGGTTAAAGAAAATAAAGTGAAAATGTCTTCATGGCAGATACTATTAAATTTCCTTCCCAGCCAGAGTCCCAACCTGCTGTTCTTTGGATATGCCATCATGTTAAAACAGCTATTTTCTTTATAGATTAGGGCAGTTTGTCAAAATTACTTCACATTTGCAGTAGGTTACATCAGGATGGAGAGGTTTTCTCATTCAGTGTTGGGGAGTGGGGGCTGGTAATTTGATATAATTTTTCTCAAAAGGTTCTGGCAGCATTTATTAAAATTTTAACTTTGTACATCATCTGACCTAGAAATTCTACTTCTATGTTAACTCATAGAAGTACACCTGAGTAAAAATAATTCTGTACAAGAATGATGTTATAGCATTGTTTCTAATAGCATTCACAGAAAAACAGTTAAATGAACCATGAAACATCCAAACAATGGGACACCGTGCAATTATGTTAAAAAGAGTAAAGTGGCTCTACATTCACCAACCATGGAAAATCTTCAAGATGTAATGTTAAGTGAAGAAAAAGTTTCAGAACAGGACTTAAAGTATATCATCCATGTTTTAAACAAACTTTATATTTCCATGTGTGTGTAGGTAGGTAGGTAGGTAAATGCAATGAAAAGTTCTGAAAAAAGATACATATCAAGTGCTAATACTACTCACATCTAGGGAAGAAAGTTGAATTGAGAAAATAGCGAAAATGAAAAATTTTGTTTTTTTTCTGCAATGGAAATTTTCTTATGAGATTATAGACGTACAACACTAAGATTTTTTAAATAATTTTTAAAATGGAGTAAGGTTTTCTATTTTTAAATGTTCAAATGTTTCAAATACTGGTTGTTTTGTAGCATAATTAATCATGTTAGATAAGGAAACATTTCAAAATCCACAAATTAAAATTAACATATTAGAAATTAACAGTTACTGCCAAGATAATACTGCACCAAGAGATTCATTGTACATTGTTTTACATTTCCAAAACAGGGGAGGAAAATTCAGAAGTCCCATTTAAAACTAGTGTGAAAACCCCATTATCCCTAAGCATGCATAATTTGGGAAAAAAATATTGATACCACAGAGCTCAAAAAAGCTCTGGAAAATTTGTACATAACTGCAGTGCTATGGCCATTTGAACATTTCAGACTCATATGAAATGGTAATCACAAAATGCTGAAGGTTTCATCAATACAACATATTATTTTTATTTTTTTTAAGGATTTCTTTAATTTTAGAGAGAGCGAGTAGGGGTGGGGGAGGGGCAGAGAGAGAAGTAGAGAGAATCCCAAGCAGACTCCCCACTGAGCACAAGCCTAGTGCCAGGCTGGATCTCATGACCCCAAGATCATGACCTGAGCCAAAATCAAGAGTCGGCCACTGAACCAACTGAGCCACCCAGTTGCCCCCCCATATTATTTTTAAAGAAAACCATTCAATTATGCTATAATTATGTCCCAAAACAATAAGAAATTTTAACAAGCTGATTTTACAGTATCCCCTCCTTTATAAAAATAAGCAGAAAATGATCCAATATTTTCTGTGTTTCTTACTAAAGGGCATGTATGGAACCTAGAACAACCTTAGGCATAAAAATCCCAAAATAATAAGAAGCAGAAAACAAATGAAAAATAATTACCCACAGGAATATAGGAGGTCATCAAACAAAAATTTTAAAGAAATTGCAGGTCACATGATCACATCTCAAAAAAAAAAAAGAAGTCAAAGAAGAGATACTAGGGTTCAGAAAAGTGATTATAAAACTACAAAAAAATTTGCAAATGGAAAGAGCCATAGAAGAGAAGGTAAAGATTAAGAAAAGATTAAACAGGGGCACCTGGGTGACTCAGCTGGTTAAGCGACTGCTGGGTGACTCAGCTGGTTAAGCGACTGCCTTCGGCTGAGGTCATGATCCTGGAGTCCCAGGATCAAGTCCCACATCGGGCTCCCTGTTCAGCGGAGGGTCTGCTTCTCCCTCTGACCCTCCCCCTCTCATGTTCTCTCTCTCTCTCTCTCTCTCATTTTCTCTCTCTCTCAAATAAATAAAATCTTTTTTAAAAAAGAAAAGATTAAACAACACGAA
The DNA here is from genome assembly GCF_011800145.1 of Mirounga leonina. Taxonomy (NCBI): domain Eukaryota; kingdom Metazoa; phylum Chordata; class Mammalia; order Carnivora; family Phocidae; genus Mirounga; species Mirounga leonina. The sequence goes on from NW_023270377.1 coordinate 62,134,981, forward strand.
AAGCAACAGAATAAACAGGATAAACATGAGTGAAAGAGATACCTGTTATATAGACTAGAAGGAAATTAATAGAACCACAAGGAAAAAAATATTAAAGTGATTATAGAGAATAGGTGGATATGAAGGGCAGACTAAAGAAATCTAACATATTATAATTGGTATTCCTGAAGAAAAGAAATGAACAAATGGAATAGAAAATATAACCAAAGGTGGACTTAACTAAGAAAAATGTAGATTAGAAGTGACGTGTTTTTAGGGTGAGTATAATTTTAAAAATACAAACACAGCAAGTCTTAAAGATATTATTTTCAGGGCACCTGGGTGGCTCAGTCGGTTAAGCTTCCAACTATTGATTTCAGCTCAAGCCATGATCTCAGGGTTGTGCACTGCATGTGGAGGCTATTTAAGATTCTTTCTCTCCCTCACCCTCTGTCCCTTCCCCCCTCTCTCTCTCTTAAAAAAAAAAAAAAAAGACAGTATTTTCAAAACAAATACAGTATCTCTAGATCATAACTATCTAGTATTTGAAATACATGGCTTTTTCAAATCCCAAGTATATGGCAGCTCTGATTTTCTTGTCTCAAACTACAAATCTTCTCAAACCTTCCACATTCAAGGAACAGCATACAGAAGCATTTCAATAAACTTATTTGCCTATCCCCTACTTAACATCCTTAACTTGTTCTTAAGAAAGGGATGTAAAGATACCGTATTTTTGTTCCTTTATTAATGTATATCCTTATAAAACATTCTTACTAACTACATAAGGTGGGAAAGAAAAGGGGTGTTTTGACTATGGTTCTCTCTCACTTTCTCACATGCGCTCTCTTTCGTTTCCAAATAATTTCTTTTATTTATTAAATTTTATAACCAAATACTAATCAGGTTTTGTACATAAACACACACATTTATCCAAGCATGTGCACAAACTTAACAGAAAGATGGTTCCACATGTGGTGGCAAGTACCAAAGTTCCTTCATAAAGAACCAATGACCTTCAGTTGAATATTGGGTTTTGATGCACAGATTAGGAATTAGGGTTGCCTCTTATCTTCACACTGCAAAGAATAAAAAGTTTGTTTCAGGAAAAATAAAGCACTTTTCTAACACCACCATATGAATGTTTGTTAAGCAAGCAATGATGGCATGTTTGAGGGCTGGGTTTACTAATGGGTATTTGCTGAACTAGGGTTCCACCAAGATGGAATTTTAAGCCAAAGTTGGGGTTCTATGCTCCCTTTTGTTATATACACATGGCAGCGTGTGTTTTCTCTCTCTCTCTCTCCCCTCCTTTCTCTCTAGGTCTCACTCCCTCCACATATGAAACACTGAGCCTCAGAGCCAAAAAGACTGTGGTTAGTTTCACCTCCAAGTATTAAGTATAATCTGTGTCAACTCCCAAAACATATCATCATACACTACGTACTTTAGCAGTTCCCATTCAGAGCAGCTTCCTGGCTCTTTTAGGCTGGCTTTTAAAATAGGGCATAAGAGTTCTAGTAGCTAAATGCATCCAATTCAGAAAAGCTTTAGACAATTTGAAAGAACTGACATTCCTTAGATTTGACCCCTCAGTAAAGAATTAGACATTGGCTGCAAAATAGAATGGAGATTGATGGAGAGAAAGGCTAACCAGGTTTGGTTCTGCTTTTAATGGAACATGTTTATCGTTTGAAACTCTCGCCAAATAATAATCCACTGTTGTACAATTGTGGAACTTAACCGGTTCTATTTTTCTTTTTTTTAATCAGAAAAAGAAGTCTAAAACCATGAAGTTATTTTTGAAAACAAAAAGAACATTTTTTCCATATTATTTACTGTGTATTTTTTAACCCCAAAAATTAAATAAAGTGTGAACTGATAGCACTTGTTAACTATCCTTTCAAATGGATTTGGCCCAAACTTGCAATTGCCCTGGGAAATGTGAGCAATAACAGAACAGCTGGTAACTCCCGAGCTCAGGACCAAAAGGTAAGGAGGCCAACCAATCAAGAGATGCAGTTTGCCTGGGCTACCTTAGATTTGAACACAGAGGAGGCTCTGAGCAAGAGGAAGGGGTAAACAGAAGATACGGAAGTGCTAAGCAAGGAGCTAGCAGCTGAAAGCAGGGATAAGCTGTGGTCTGAAATTGGTGCCTAGGTGCCCTCCACCCATTCTTCCACGGCTTGACTCTGCACCAAGGCACCGGCAGACTGGGGGCAGGCACAGGATCTGCCACTGCAAGCCGGTTTGCCTGCCTAGAGACCCAAGCTAAAGCCGACCTCTGAGCAAAGCAATGTCTGAGCACTGACATTTCTTAACACTTCCCTTGTTCAACTCTTAAGATAGAGTTCACTGCAATATTTATTTCGGGAGCCCAGTGATTTCAAATACACCACAGGTACCTAACACTAGCAAAAGTGAGCATTACATGGTGTAAGACTCAACAAAAAAATGAACATAAAGTACATACACAGAAAACCACTTGACTGCCTGAATGCTCCTTAGAAATAACTGCTGGTTAAGAACCACCACTAGTACATCTATTTTTGTTCTCTTCCCCAGTCCCTTTACAATCCTGCAGGCAGCCATTTAAGTGCGGGTGGAAGGGGGAGGAAAACAAAACGGTGCGTATGAGCTCTGTGATACAGGATAAATATGCTCAGGAGGAAACACCACACCAAGAGCGGGCCTTGGGTGTCTGCACACTGAGTTCTGCCCTCTGCAGCTCTCACCCACCCTTAATGGGGCCCCCTTCAGTCACCTGGAATAAAAAGGCCATGAAATGTGGTAACTGACAGTGGGCAGGCAGTGCCTCTCAATGACCAAGGAAGCTTCTTTCCTCCACCACCCGCGCTCACCCTTATGGAGAGACAGAGTAGCCATTTTTATTGTGAAAACACCCCTGGCTGATGACCAGACCAGCATGGGTTTAACAATCAGGTGAGGTGAACAACCGTTCCAGTTTTTCCTGGACTGAGGCGTTTCCTGCGACAGCCCCAGATAAACGGAAACCAGCTGATCACTCGACAATGGCACTGTGGGAGTACAGAGCAGCCAGGCTCTGCCAGGACCGAGGTGGGTGGCACAGGACAAGTCACTTTATCTCTATAGGCTTCAGAATCCTAAAATATAAAATGGGAGGGGAAGATTCTTAGCTCTGCCAGTATTTCTCAAAGTGTGGTTTTCAGAGCATCTGTGCCCTAAAACAGCATCTGGAGGTGGTGTTCCAAAAGGCTGGGGGGAAGGGTCCGTGGTAGGAGCAGTGCGCCCCGGTGAGGAAGGGTATTTTTTTTAAGATTTTATTTATTTATTTGTCAGAGAGACAGAGAGAGCACAAGCAGGGGGAGTGGCAGAGGGAGAGGGAGAAGCATGCCCGATGCGGGACTCGATCCCAGGACCCTGGGATAATAACCTGAGCCAAAGGCAGACGCTTAACTGACTGAGCCACCCAGGCGTCCCGGGGTATTTTTTTTTTTTAAGATTTTATTTATTTATTTTAGAGAGTGAGCACAAGGAGGGCAAGGAGCAGAGGGAGAGGGAGAGAATCTTCAGCAGACTCTGCACTGAGTGCAGAGCCCAACATGGGGCTTGATCCACAACCCTGAGATCATGACCTGAGCCGAAACCGAGAGTGGGACACTTAACCAACTGAGCCATCCAGGCACCCTGTGGAGGGGTGTTTTTTCACTCTACCATTCTGTTTAGAATTAGCTTCACATGGTGTTAATAAAAAGCAGACCAACTTTTACCCAATGTTATTGTTCTTTTTTAAACTTAAAGGTAATACATCCGCTTACTGCATGCACCCTATCTCCCACCACCATCTCCCACTTTGGTACATCACCTGTGTCGGACACACAACAGACTCCTATATTTTTAAGTGAATGAGTTTTCAACTTCATTTCCTTTGATGCTATTAAATTACTACTGAATTAAAATAGAAGCAGTTTTGGTAATTTTGTCATTCTACAGCACTGTGGTTTCATCTCTGCCTTACAACCTCATTCATTCATTCATTCATTCATTCATTCATTCATTCATTTAATTTTTTTTTTTTTAAGATTTTATTTATTTGACAGAGAGAAACATAGCGAGAGAGGGAACAGAAGCAGGGGGAGTGGGAGAGGGAGAAGCAGGCTTCCCGCTGAGCAAGGAGCCCGATGTGGGGCTCGATCCCAGGACCCTGGGATCATGACGTAAGCCGAAGGCAGACGCTTAAGGACTGAGCCACCCAGGCGCCCCATACCTCATTTAAAAGACAACCCAAAACAAATGTCATATTTGATCATCCTAAGATATCTTCTATCAATGCCTACAAAAACTAACAGGCTTGTTAAATTATTTACACAGCAAACCACTTACAAATGATTTCTAAGCTGTTCAGAGCCAGAAATGTGCCTACAGTAGAAAGCAGCGGCAGCGGCCTTCTACACTAATTTGGTTAGGCAAGGGTAGCCATATTCACACCAATGCAAGTTCAAATTTGGGGCACTTTGTTTCTCTTACAGAAAAAAGATACATATATTTGTTATTTCCAGCCAATTTTGAATGTTTGCGTTTTCATAAATATGATCCCAGGGATGCTAGACTGAATTTTTTTCTTAATAAGGATCAAAGACAATCCACGAGGCTTACAATTCTGGAAGAAATTGATAAATATCAGTCTCAAGGCTTTCCTTCTTCTGGGAGGCTCTTATTAGAAAAAAAAATTTCTGAGCCATCTAAATATACAATCTCAGCAAAGTGCGTTACATGAGTGTGAGGCAGACAAGACCCAATTCTTCACTAACCTGCAAAGGGTTGTTTTCTGCCACCTACAATTGGAAGATTCAGAATCTTCCTTGGGGGTAAGAAAGAAAGAGGGAAAGTGAGAAAGGAGAAGATAATAGGGAAAGTAAAACCCAAACCCAAACAGTTTAGAATGGGGTCTATAGTACTTGTTCATGACACAAAGGTAATGCCAATAAAGGTTTTCAGAAATCTAACGATAAAGCCTCATTTCTGGAAATCAGGGCTCCAACAATCACTCAGAAAGCGATTTGGGGGGGGGGGGCACGTGTGTGCACCTTGAATAAACCTGAAGAACTAGGAGAAACTACTTCCATAAATTAGGCATTGCTCTAAACACAATGAATGCATTATCTCATTTAATCCTTGCAACAACCCTCCGAGTTAGAAACTGAACACAGAGAGATTCAGTAATTTGCTCCTAGATCTGCAGCTGTAGGTGACATGGCCAGAATTCAGCCCAGGTCCTTAAATCAATAAAAATGGCTAATTTGATATTTGCCATTGCCAGTAACTGAATACCCAATCAATTTTCCCTTGAGTCTATGTGCAGTAAAAAAAGACTGTTGGGGCCAGATGGGGCAGCGAGAGAGATTGGGATACTTGCATAAGACATCCCTCCACTGAAAGGCAGCTTCCTGAGAAAACTTCAGCCAGAGAAAGACCATCACTCTTGGGCCCTCTCCAAAGGCACAGCCCCCGAGAAAGCTTCAGTCTCCAAGTGGTACAAAGCTGTCCATCACTTGTCCAAAATGCCACCATCAGAAATAGTTTTCGGCCACCAAATACAAGCAAATCTCTGGCCTAAAACCACATCAATATTAACAGTTGAGAAGAAAAGGCTAAGAAGCATTCTCCTCCCTAAATAGGCATAGTGCTGAAGGGATTAGGGCTTCGATGCCTGCCTAAAGCCCTAAATATTTACTCTTCAACAGAACAAGTAAATCCTCCAGTTTCAGGATCAAATATATAAACAGGTCCTTCTGTCCCCACAAACTGCATCCTTTCTCCACGCCTCAACCTCCACCCCCCAACCTCCACCCCCCCACACACACCTAACACATTAAATCACATTACAGAACATTACTTCTCAAGTACTAAATACTGTACTATGGTATCAATTAATTTTTTATACAATGTGTATTTTTAAGAACCAGTTTTTACTGAGACCCCTTTAAACAGATTTTCAGATAGTCTTCCAATATCACAAAGAAGGTGTATTCCCCATTTTACAAGTGAAGACATCAAATTTCAGAGAATATGCTGCCCACTACTATATAGCTGATAAAGGGCAGTGTTTGTTTGGATTTTAACCCAAGTTCCATAATCTCTGTGATACCCGATCCATTTTTTTTTTAAGATTTTATTTATTTATTTGAGAGAGAGAATGAGATAGAGCATGAGAGGGGGGAGGGTCAGAGGGAGAAGCAGACTCCCTGCCGAGCAGGGAGCCCGATGCGGGACTCGATCCAGGGACTCCAGGATCATGACCTGAGCCGAAGGCAGTTGCCTAACCAACTGAGCCACCCATTTTTCTTTTAATTCTCGTAATTAAGAAAGTACATTTGTAATTAATTGCAATAGATGTATAAAACAGTAACAGTTTGAACATACTGTCACCCTTGAGTCTACCCACATACTCAAAGATACACACACCCACTGGCTTAAAGCCCTTACATTCTCTTAATCCCCATAATGCCTAAGCTTGGATTGCTTGGTTCTCAACTTCCCTTCACTCAAGCTCTTGTGTCCAAAACTGCCACTCTGCTTAAACCACCAAGTCACTTTATTCTGCATTGTAATGGTGATCTATGAAGACAAGATCTACAGAGCCACTTAGCTGACAGCTTTTACTCTCATACTTGCCAAAGTGTCCCTAGACAAGACTTCCGATGGTTTTCTCTATCCCCACCCCCACTCTTACCTACTACTCCTCTGCTCTCAAGACCAGCTTGTGGTTTTAAAGGAAGAAAGGAAGGGGAGGAGGTAGGGAGAAAGAAGACAAAAGGAAGGGAGGAAGTGGGGGTGGGGGGGCAGAATCCCAATCAGAGCATCAGGACAGCAACAACAGCTTTGTAACCTGAAAACCTCAAAGATAAGATGTGACATTTATGTAGACGCTGGCAAGTCACAAACAAGTATTATTCTTAGGTCACTGTGTGAACAAGCTTACCTAGTAAAGGAACGCATCTTTCCTGTAATGAAAAACCATTTGTGTATCTCTAACCCCACCCCTGCCAAAACAACCCCCACAATCCAATTCTGAGGTAATAAAAGCAAAAGTAGGAATAAGAAGCAGGAGTGGTTCAAGAGAAGTCCATTTTGAAGGCTAGTAGTGAGAAAAAGAAAGTTCTCCTTAAAAAAAAAAAAAAAAAAAAAAACGCCCAAAATATTCTCATAGATGAATTATAGGAAGCAGTGTTTCGTACAATGACCAAACATTAGCATAAACTTTGAAAACTATTTTTCAATAATATGTACCTGCCTATCCTTACTGTTGATTACCTTATAGTATGCAGCATTTGAGTAAAATCATGTTCAGATTTTCAAGTATTTAAATTATTTACTTATAAGGGGCACCTGGGTGGCTCAGTCGTTAAGCGTCTGCCTTCAGCTCAGGTCATGATCCCAGGGTCCTGGGATCGAGCCCTGCATCAGGCTCCCTGCTCGACTGGAAGCCTGCTTCTCCCTCTCCCACTCCCCCTGCTTGTGTTCCCTCTCTCGCTGTCTCTCTGTCAAATAAAAGAAATTACAAAAATTTTTTTTAATTATTTGCTTATAAAACGGATGTCAATTTAAAATGAAAGACAGAGAAGAGGGTCAGATCTGATCTTCTTCCCCAGAAAACCTTCCATTGGATATATCTGTGGCCTAGGCCACTTGCCTTACTAGAATTTTATCCTATCATCCTGGTTTGCTTTAAATGGATTGTGAAGTCACTAGGATGCCTTTACTTTAATCCTAGAGCTGGATCCTCTGGAACTGTGCAGTGCGCTTTTCTAAAGACACTGTATTCTCTTCTGTACCTACCAATTTACTATTATTGTCATATTAACACATGGACTGAAGGCAGCTGTTTGGTTGAAATACCTTCCCAAAAGGCCCAGGGTACGTAAGTGCTCTCTGGACTTGAACCTTCCTCCCATCAGACCTCACCTCCCCCCAAACCATGCCAGGTGATCCTGGAGAGAAGGGATCTCCTAGTCCACAAGGGGCTTATGCATTTTAAAAGAACATAAACACCGAAACAAAATCATGCTTGATGAAACGGAGATCAACAGGACTGGGTTGTTTGTTCCTAACTAGAAAATTGTCAAGCCTAGAAAATGAAACCAGTTATTTCTAGTAAATGACTTTTTTAAGTCGGTGAATCTTCTTTATTTTTCTGTTCTTTTTAGTTGTGGTAAAATAAATACACATAACCTAAAATTTACCACCTTAACCATTTTTAAGTGTACAGTTTGCGTTAAGTACATTCACGTGGAGCAACCATCACCACCAATCTAATCCATCTCCAGAACTCTTTTCATCTTACAAAAATGAAACTCTATACCCATGAAACAGTAACTTAGGATTGCTGCCTCTCTTCAGCCCCTGGCAACCATTCCACTTTCCGTCTCTATGAATCTGACTATCCTAGGTACCTCATATGAGTGTGATCATACAGTGTTTGTCTTTTCGTGACTGGCTTACTCAACTGAGCATAATGTCCTCAAGGTTCATCCATGCTTTAGCATGTGTCAGAATTCCTCCCTTTTTAAAGCTGAATGATATTGTATTGAATGTACATACCACATTTTGTTTATTCATCTGTCAATGGACACCAGGACTGCTTCCACTTTTTGGCTATTGTGAATAATGTTACTAAGAACATAAGTGTGCAAATATCTCCTTGAGACTCTGCTTTCAATTCTTTTGGGCATATACCAGAAGTGGAATTGCTGATCATATGATAATTCTATTTTTAATTTTTGGAAGATATTCCTTATTCTTTTCTACAGTGGCTGTACACTTTATATTCCCACCACCAATGCACAGGGTTCCAATTTCTCCACATCCTCACCAACACTCGTTTGTTTCTGCCTGCCTTCCTCTTTCTTTCTGTCTTTTCCTTCTTTCTCTTCTTTCTTTCTTTCAATAGCAGCCATCCGAATGAGTGTGAGGTGGTATCTCACTATAGTTTTCATTTGTATGTCCCTAATGATTGGTGTCTAATAAGTCACTTTTAACCAAACATTCAGAGAAACAATACAAGAGTTTAGGCTCTATCTCAGAGTTTTCCTTCATAAAAACCCATTCTTTTTTTTTTAAATTTTATTATGTTATGTTAATCACCATACATTACATCATTAGTTTTTGATGTAGTGTTCCATGATTCATTTTTTGCACATAACACCCAGTGCTCCATTCAATACGTGCCCTCCTTAATACCCATCACCAGGCTAACCCATCCCCCCACCCCCCTCCCCTCTAGAACCCTCAGTTTGTTTCTCAGAGTCCATAGTCTCTCAGGGTTCATCTCCCCCTCCAATGTCCCCCCCTTCATTTTACCCTTCCTACTATCTTCTTCTTTTTTTTAACATATGATGTATTATTTGCTTAAAACCCATTCATTCTTAATCCCTCAAACTTCCTCCCAGCCCTTTCTGCCTCATCCTCCATAATAAAGTCAGGATATTATACTATTTCATCCTCTCGCCTGCATCCCTTCCACTGTGCAGAATGTGAGAAGCTTTCTGCCTGATGATGATGACTCAGGTTGTGGGGGAGAGGCTGAAAGCAGAAATAAATGAAAAGTGTAAACACAGGACCCAAGAAACACAAAAACAAGACCATTCTGCATTTAAAAAAAAAATTCAAAGGCTACCACTTTCCTACCAAAAAAGTTGGAAGGCTCATCCCAACAGGAAAACATACATGAATTCACAGAAAGCGAAATACAAATGATTAGTAAATATCTGAAATAAGTTCATCATTAATAACAAAACATACATTACAACAGTAACTTTTTTTCAACTTGCAAAGCAAAAATATCTTCAAATGATAATAATTTGTATGCTGATAAGGAAGTACAAATGGATATAATCTTTCTGGACACTAATTTGGCAATTTGTGTCTATCAAGAATACTAAAATATTTACCATTTGAGGCTCAGAAATGCCACTTCTCAGAAACATTCCTTAGGAAGTCACCAGGAGTTGAGAGATTTATATATACAAACAGGAAACAGCCTAAATGTCCAACAACAATATGGAGACTGGTTAAAGGAATTATGGTGGATCTACATCATCTCATGATATTTGCTTTAAAACAGATCACCAGGGGCACCTGGGTGGCTCAGTCAGTTAAGCATCTGCCTTCAGCTCAGATCATGATCCTGGAGTCCCGGAATTGAGTCCCGGGATGGAGACCCACATGGGCTCCCTGCTGAGCGGGGAGCCTGCTTCTCCCTCTCCCTGTGCTCCTACCCCACTCGTGCTCTCTCTCTCTCACTCTCAAATAAATAAAATCTTAAAAAAAAAATTAAAATAAAATAGATCACCAAAATTACTAGGAGATCAAGAAACCTGGTTCCAAATGCCTACCTTGCTATTTTAAGCCGTGTGAAGCTAGGTACAACTCCTAAATTCTCAATCCTTAGTGTCATCTGTAAAATACTGGGAAAATTAATGTACCTCACAGGGCTTAGGAGAGATTTAAGTGAAGTCAATGATGTAAAGTGACAAACTCATATTAGGAAACATATTAGTTGCTATTATTACTTTCAAAATTAAAATTAAAAAGGTATCCATTAAAAACTGCAGTCACTCACAATTGTCAAACATAAGGGAAAAAAATGGTGAGCACCAAGTCCTAGGCTTCAGCCTGTGTACCTGGCGCTCAATTGTCCAGGGCAGTACTAACGAGCCCCCCAAAAAGACATTGTGAGAATCACCATTTTGTGTTCAAACCAAAGCATAGGTGTATGAAGTCAATGAAGATTATGAGAGCAGGTAAGAGTGACAACAAAAGAGTTTGTAAAATCGGGTTGTTGTTTTTTAAGGGGGGAAGGGCAAAAACCAAAGGATAAAATCTTAGTTAGGAATAAGGTTTCTCAGGGCATCGCTAGTATAGAAGGATCCTTGTGCTACAAGAAGCAATTTTGCTTATTTTTATAAAAAAAAAATTCCCTAGAAACATTAAGTGACACAACTAGTTACTGGCAAACAAAATCTGGAACCCCAATATTCTGACCCAAAAGTGTCTAAGAAATGAGCTGATCAAATGAAGATGGGAGGGAGGAAAAAAAACCGTAAAATTTTGAGAGTCATGACTTTGTAAGAAATAGATGACCAAAGGCTTTAGAAAATCTAATTTGGTCTGGTGGTAGAAGAAGGAATTTAAGCACATGTAATCAACATTTAGAATCTTCTATGTGCCAAATGGGCCCAGATTCTCAAGCTCACCAACAAAGTGTGAACAGGTAAGTGAAACAAGTGAAGAGAGCCTGAGGACAGTGCGGTGATCTCTTATAAGCCATGGGACGAGTTTGCTGATAGAAGAAATTCACCTTAAACCCCATTTCCTTTCCATTGACACCTACCTTTCTCCATCACTGAAGAGAAACCACTTACAAACTAGAATCCAACCAAAAAAATCTAACCCCATCCATGAAAAATTCAGATATTTTCAAAAGTCATAAGTGAACTCCAAGTGCTAGTGTCATTAATCCCTGATGACATGAAATCATTTGTGATACAGTTCTCACCTGCCTCCCTCACCATTCTAAGGCACTATCCATTAAGAGTAACATGATGCCTTTTATCCATAAATCAATCTACTACAAATAGCTAAACTATTGCACCCTGTAAATGCAAACCATTTATTTTGCAAGATGAGAAAGCTGTACTAAAGCTCTGCAAAGAATACCATCCCTTTGATTTTAGGTTGTTTTCCAACAAAGCATCCATTGTAATCCAATTTTCCTTTCCCAGTCAGAAACTGTAGGAACAACCTATTGGGTCTGACCCCAACTCTTGCTTCTAACACCAGTCTGCAAAGCAGATATCCATAGTTTTAATCTGAATCACACCATATTGAAAGTGAAATACGTACATTTATAGAGTTAAATATTCAAGACTGATTGCATGACAAAAACCGTAATCATATGCAAATTGTCATCAAGTACTCTGTCTTGGTCCATTCAGGCTGTTACAACAAAATATTATAGGCTGGGTGGCTTAAAAACAACAGAAATTTGTCATAGTTCTGGAGACTGGGAAGTCCAATATCAAGGCACCAGCAGATGTGGTGTCTGGTGAGAATAACCTTCCAGGTTCACAGACAGCCACCTTTTTATTGTGCCCTCACGTGGCTGGTGGAAGAGGCAGGGAGCTCTCTGAGGCCTTTTTTACAAGGGCACTAATCCTATTCACAAAGGCTCCACCCTCCTAGCCTAATTACCAGCCCCCCCTCCCCCAAAGTCCCCACCTCCTAAGAGCAACACCTTGATGTTTAGGATTGCAACTTATGAATTCTGAGGGTACAGAAACATTCAGTCAGTTGCAAATTCTTTCAAAATATATTGGATGACATCAGTCTCTTCATTACAAGGTACATTACAGGAATATCCTTCAGAAATCAAACTCAGGGCGCCTGGGTGGCTCAGATGGTTAAGCGACTGCCTTCGGCTCAGGTCATAATCCTGGAGTCCCGGGATCGAGTCCCGCATCGGTCTCCCTGCTCAGCAGGGAGTCTGCTTCTCCCTCTGACCCTCCCCCCTCTCATGTGCTTGCTCTCTCTCATTCTCTCTCTCTCAAATAAATAAATAAAATCTTTTAAAAAAAAAAGAACAAAAAAAGAAATCAAACTCACCTGACACTGCTTTTTCGTGGCAGACATTCACTCATACCTCTTCTCTCCCCTCTAACCATCAGGAATATGTTCTCATTCATTCTCCCTCCCTTCCTTCCCCTCCCCCCTCTGCTCCTAGAGGGCCTCACCCAAGGCCGCTAGCAAGGCAAAGATACTAAGTAAATCCGTAAGAAAAAGCCCACTGGACAGACATCCCCTCGCACTACCGAGACACTACTGTTCCTTGAAGGTTTGAGGGCAGCAGGTCATTTGACTGAACGAGCAGGCAAACTGGTGTCAGCCTCCTGAAGAATGACACACTTCGCACATAGCTTGGCACTTTGAGAGCCAACCTGACAGTGATGAGTTTCTCATTTCATAACCAGTCATCATAAGAGGGGCCAGGCTGATTCTAGGGTCCATCTGTCTGAGGAAAGAGAGCAAGTGCTTTCTCTGCGGAATCGTCTTTGTTGATTTTCCGAAATATTGTAGCTTTTGGGAGCACAATTGATAATAGTCCAAATGATTCTTTTGATTCAAATCATAGTTGAAAAATACAAGAAACAAAACCACTGGCTAAAATACTTGTATGAAAAAAATCTCTTTATTCTTAGATTACTTATTTCTACCTGCAAAAAATGACATTTAGCCTGCTCAAAGTTTCGTGAGATAATAATTAGCAAGCTTGAAATATACAGACTACCTATAGGAATCGGACAATTGAGGGGATGAAAGCAATCTTAGATTACAAAGGCCATCTGCTTCACTGGATAGATGAGAAAATAAGGCAGAGAGAAATTAGGCAGCTGCCCCAGTTTGAGGTAAGTTTGACTAGAATTTGAACGTTCTGACTCCTAATCCATACTTCCTGCATCTCTCTCCTAAACCCACATGGAAGAAAGTGTACTAACATTACCTGTTACAACAACTCAAGGAATTTTTGTTCCCCAAAAGAAATTCAGCAGAACTTTAATCCCACATTTATGAATACTACAGCAACACATTTTTTAAAAGATTTTATTTGAGAGAGAGAGAGAGAGAAAGCACAGGAGCAGGAGGGAGGGGCAAAAGGAGAGGGAGAAGCAGACTCCCTGCTGAGCACAGATGGAGAGCCACTCAGGGCTTAAATCCCAGGACCCTGAGATCATGACCTGAGATGAAGTCAGATGCTTAACCCACTGAGCCACCCAGGCACCCCTACAGCAATACATTCTAAAAAGTGAATTTGGAAAAAGCCATTTATTATAATTCCATAGAATGGCTTATTAAGCCTTAAGTATTAAATTTAAAAAATCATCAAATAGATGATAATACATTATTAAATATTTTGATCATGATGAGCACTGAGTAATGCATAGAATTGTTGAATACTATATTGTACATCTGAAACTACTATAACACTGTATGTTAACTATACTGAAATTGAAATTCTTTAAAAATGTAAAATAAATAAATAATATTTTGTTCCTTGTCATCAAGCTAACTACATAATGGTATACACTAAAATTTTCATTCTAGGAGAAATCATGAAGTTTTGTTTTGTTTTTAACAAGAGATATTTTACTTTGTCAATCAAGTAATATCTATAGTGGCCCTTCCTGTTCTACCCAGAGTTAAGTACAGTATAAAGGCTATGCTAAAAACCACCAAGCTTAGGGGCTATTCAGAGACTCAGCCAAAAATCACTGAATTTAGGCTGCTCCATTTTTAACCAACCATGCTGGGCATCCATATTGTTGCCCATATGGTATATAACACAGCATCATTCTGGCCACCAATGCCTCCACTGTCAACACCCCAACAGTGGAGTGCAAACAAAAAATAAGCCTGTTCAAACGAGCAGAGCTCAATCCAGTCCATTCTTTAGTGTTTCTCTTTAAAAGAGAAAAACGTAAGACTAAGGAGAAGGTATTCAAATTCACAATTTGGGCCTCAACAAGGGCATTACAGACCCCATTTAACGGAAATAAAGATCTTGGATAACGAGATATTTCATAGATATGTTCTCAACTTTGAAATAAATGACAACAGAAGCATAAAAAGGATAGAATCCTCGAATATTAAAAAAAATCATTTTTTAAATATTTAAGTAATCTCTACACCCAAAGTGGGGCTCAAACTCACGACCCCAAGATCAAGAGTTGCATGCTCCTCCAACTGAACCAGCGAGGCACCCCAAAAATGAAACATAAATTTTAAAAAAAGGGACCGAATCTGGAGGGAATTATTTCTATTGTAAAAGCATTTCGTTTTACAAAGACTCATAACAGGCTTCTTTAAGTCATGCTATACATTACAGAATACTGCAAAAGAAAGATTTAAGCACATGTTAGAAGGGTACTGAAAGTGAGTCGTATCAATGATAACAATATCAGCTGATTCAAGTTCAGGCCCTTGATGGATGCTGAGATGAAGGCCACAGGTTGGATGCCAGAATGTGTTATTTAGGTGTGAGAAGAGGAGAAACATGCAGAACTTGTAATTCTGGATACAACTATACACTGGATTTTCAGAGACTCGAGAGTCTGAATGGTTAAAGACAGAGCTGTCACTAGTATAAGAAGAAAAAGAAACAAAGTAGACACCCTTCCAAAAGTCATTAGCATTGTGTGGTATATGGGCCATACTGGATTACTATGCTGAACATTAATCACAAACTTTCAGTTTCCATACAGGCCATTAAATTCACTTCTACTTGAATCAATGGCCTGAAAGAAACTGGAAAACTCTCTACCTAGCAATAGGAGGACATTTGCTGTGACTGAGAGTTGAAAGCAGCTGACCCTTTTGTATAAACTCTAAGTCATGGGATTGCGCAAAGGAAGAAAAAAATGTTCAGGAAGAGGAATAACAAACTTCCAGTTTTCAACTTAAATTACATCCGTTTTTAAGTTTTTTTTATGGCAGAGAAAGTCTAAGTACAAAGCTAAATTTACTTTTTTTCAACCTAATGAATAGCCTGGAATCAGCTTTCTGCATATAGGTCATTAGCTTTTGTTATCTAAAACAAGACTACACACCTCTTTCAAATACATTTGCTGATTACAAGTGAGCCCAGGCAGAATTGATCAGATGTCCTAAGGCAACTGTGTGTGGAGCTCCTACTAAGGATCAACACGGAACAACCTGCTGTTCCTGAGAGGCTGTTTTTGGAGAGACTGCAAAGTTAGATAAGAGTTCCTATTTTCTGTAAGTAAACGTTTGCTCTAGAAGCAACTCTAACCTGCAAACACACCCACTTTTTCACAGTGAGTCTCACTGCTAGATAGGATCAATGAGGCACCTGCGCTGGATTTCAATTATTTTAAAATAGGTCTTTAAATCTGTTCCTTTGTGCATTTCAATCTCTGCATGTGAACAGCTGACTTCGCTCAGAAGCGTCAATATTGCCCGTTGAAAAATACAGCTTCCTTAAACAAAAGACACTTTTTGTTCCCACGAAGCTTTTTCTGTTGCCATTTCCAGAAACAAATGACACAAAAGGCAAATTCTGCCATCCTCAATAGCGGTTTTAGACAAACAGAAACAGCAAACAAAATAACAGCAAAAGCTTAAGAAACAAAACCAGGGGTGAGCTGGGGGCAGGGGAAGAGAGGTGGAGTGGACGTGAGAAATAGAGTCTAAACTCTGTGATCTAAGAAATTCAGCCTTTACTGATGAATGGGGGGCTGGGAGAGGAGAGGAAGGGGGGGCGAGGTTTTCAGTTGAGGAAAAGAATTACGGGCTGCTGTCCTGGTTTTGTTTCAATAGCTCCCTGGGAGTGCACAGCACGCAAAATCGAGTTTTGTGACTAAGACCGATTCAGTAAGAGTAACACAAGTTTGTTCATGACACAATGGAGCTACTAACCAAATCCGGAAATTAAACAAACAATAAATAACAGTTCTTTAAAATGCTTTAAGTGTCTCTGGCACAAAAGTTTATGGTTATTCATAGGAAACATCTATCTATTTAATATCACCATGTTGCAGGCTGTGCACCCGTCCTGCCATATCCTCTTTTAAGAAAACCGCTAATGACCTGGAGTGCTGGAAGCCTAAAAACTATTGTCCTCTATCTCCCCGGACCGTGAGCCTGATGCTCAGTGTCACTGACAGAAACTAAACAGCGGCCAGAAGCCGAGGAGTCCCTGGCGAATTCTTCTGCAGCCGGGTCTCTACAATCCGCGTGCGGGAGTGAAAGGACTGCAAGTGCGCACCGTCCCTCCGCCCTCCCGGCGGCGCGTCCGCAACGTTCCAGGCTGTCAGGTGGGTGGCGACGAGCCTCGGCGGGGAAGCCCTGCCCGGCAGCGCGGCAGCCCGCGGGGCGGAGAAGGGCCAGTCCCGCGGAGTGCGCCGCGTCCCGAGGCCGGCCGGCGCTCACCTTTGTTCGCCGGCGCTCGCGGCAGGGGGGGAGCCGGCCAAGGAGGAGAGCGGGGGGCGACCCCCACGCTCCGCGGCCCCTCCCAGGCGCCCGGGAGGAAATCCGTAGGCTAGCCAGATCCTCCCAGGCTCCCCGATCGGCAGCCTCGCTGAGGGGTCAGCAACCCCTGCCCGAACACAAAGGTTGGGAGAAGCGAGCGCGAGCCTTGGGGACGCGGGTGCGTGCGCCAGAGAGCACGCGAGTGTGCGTGTGCGCGCGAATGTGCGCGCGCGGGTTCGTGTGCGTGTGTGTGTGTGTGTGTGAGAGAGAGAGAGAGAGAGAGAGTGTGTGTGTGTGTGTGTGTGTGTGTGTGTGTAGGGGGAGGGGAGGAGCGCTCCAGCCCTTCTTACCTCTCGAAGATGAGCCGCACCATGAAGATGCAGAAGGCCAGGGGGAAGGCGAGATAGAGGTCCTCAGCCTGCGGGAAGGTGGCTTCCTCCGTGTTCTTCAGGTCCGCCCAGGTGACATTGTGTGGGAGCCAAAATCTCTCGTTCCAGAACCAGGCTAAGATCCCTGCCATCTTGCTTTGTCCACTCCAATCGTGGGCTCCCGCGGCCCGCCGAGCTTTCCGCCGCGCAGGGCGCCGGAGGATGCGCGCGCGGCTTGCCCGAGCCTGTGCCGCCGCCGTCGCCGCCTCCGCGACTGCCGCTCTCGAAGGCTCGCGGCGAGCCCCGGTTCTCTCCTCCCTCTGGCCGCGCTGGGGAAAGGAGCCGCCTCGCCCGTCACATGGCAGCCTGGGCCGCTCGTCCTGATTGGCTCACCCACGCGTCAAGCAGAGAGGCACACGCGGCCAGCTCGCCCACGCCCGGAGGGTAGGGCGCAGCCGCTGCGCCCTAGGCGCAGGAGCTCGGCTCCCGGGAGTGCAGGCAGGTCCTGCGCTCCCCGCGCTCTAGCTCCACGCGCAGGACGGCGACCTGGGCCAGGCCCCCCAAATCCGCCCTAGCCTCCCGGCTTGCTCGCACATGCTCAGAACGCCGGTTCCTGCCCTCACTGGAGTTTCAGGGGTCTCAGCCCGCTTCCCGCGCGCCTACAGGCGGTGGGGAGGCAGGTACGGGTCGGAGCGGATCTTCAAAACCACCCCTGCTTTGAGAGAGAACAGCAAAAGAAGAAGTAGGGGGGCTCAAGGAGCAAAGGAGGAAGAAGTCGCAGAGAAAGAGCCATGCACTCCCGCGCTTGGAGAGGCAGGGTGGAAATCAGGAACTGGGGCAGGATGGTTTGGCAAGAGCCTGCCTCACCCGATCCCTGCCTTTTCCCCATCCCTGACCTTCTGGCCTCTTTTAACTACTGCTCATCACCACACCAGTTCCCCCCAGGGAACAAGGCCCTCTATTTTAATTTATGAGATGGTAGGTGAAATTAGGCACTTCGGTGCTATTTGTTAATGATAGTGAGGATGATGATAATGATACTCTAAAGGAACTCTAAGAAAATGCCATCGGACCACATTTCGGCTTCACATGGATCAGTAGAGAACCTCCACTCTGCTATCTGACAGGTTTATTATTTCTACTTTTTGAACTTAAACCTTTAAGGTGTTAGGTCTGTAAGGCCTAGCCCAGGCACCTTCACTCCCACAGTACATTTCCTCATTGATACAGTGAACCATGTGGGTCAGTCAGTTCAGTAGCCCGTGCAGACCTGGTCCTAGGGGTATTTTGTTCATTTTTCTGCCTGGTTCTGCCAGTACGTTGTAGTGGACACTTCTGAGAGGCATAGAAATAGGCCCTTAACACACACTTCTTTATTCTCCCTGCCCCACCAACCACCACCCTCTTTTCACCCCTTCCCTTTAAAGCAAAACTCTAAAGAATTGCCTGTATTTATTCCATACAGTTTCTCTCTCCTCCATTCTCTTTTGAACTTCCATCTGAGCATTTGACCCTCTCTACTGCACTGAACTGCTCAAGCTCACCAGTGATCTCCATGCTGCTGACCAAAGGTCAGTTCTCAACACGGCTATCAGCAACATTTGGCCAAGTTGTTCAGTCCCTGCCTCTTGAAATACCTCCTTGTCTCGGCTTCCGGAAACCACATTCTTCTGGTTTTCCTCCTACTTCATGGCCAGGTATGCTGAGTATGCTTTTTGGTCCTCTTCACCTTCCTAACCCCTTAGAATGGAGTGACCTCGGAGTCGGCCTTTTGTCGCCTTCAATTTTCCATCTACATATATTCACTTGGTGATCTTATCCAGTCCCACGGCCTTCAATGTCATACTGATTCTCTAACCATGAACTCCTCCTTAAACTTCAGTCTCCTAAATCCACTATCAATTCAGCAACTCCACTTGGATGTCTAAGAGCCATTTCCTGTCCAAACTACTAATCTTCCCTCTAAAATTGTTTTCTCCTGTCATCTTGGCTCAGGCCAAAACCCTGGAATCATCTTCCTTATGATTGATTTCTAATCTCCTCAGATGTCCTTCCTTATCCATAATAAATCCTATCAGCTCCATCTTTAAACTAGAATCACACCATCTCTCATCACCTCTTCTGCTGCCATCTTGGTCCAAACAATCAACACTGCTCACCTGAGTTATACCAGTGCCTCCTAACTCCCAGTTTCAGCTCTTATCCCTTTAAAATCTACTCTTAGCCCGAGTGATCCTGTTGAAATGGAAGTCCACTCACTTCTGTGCTTAAAGCTTCCCTGTGCTTCCCCATCCCTCCCTAAGTGAAAGCTAAAGATATTTCAATGTCCCAAGATAATTTGGCTCCATATTAATTCTCTGACCTCATCTACTCTCTTCTCTTTCATTTGCCTCTCCCTTACTCTGCTCTGGTCACCCTGGCCTCTCTGGCCTTCTTGGAAAACATCCAGCATGCCTTAACACCTGTGCACTTGATTTTCTCCATCTCTGCAACTCAGCCCCCCACCCCCAGATATCCATACCTACTCTTTGCTATGTTACTTACTCCATGAAGCCTTCCCTGGCCACCCTGGTTAACGCACAACCCTCACTCCCCACCTCCACACTTCCTATCTAACT
The DNA here is from genome assembly GCF_011800145.1 of Mirounga leonina. Taxonomy (NCBI): domain Eukaryota; kingdom Metazoa; phylum Chordata; class Mammalia; order Carnivora; family Phocidae; genus Mirounga; species Mirounga leonina. The sequence goes on from NW_023270377.1 coordinate 62,154,971, forward strand.
TTCCTGCTTTGTTTTCACCCAGAGTATTTATCACTACCTAACACAATGTATATTTTACTTATTTCTTTATTAGTCTCACATACACATACACACTAAAATGTAAGCTTCAAAAAGTAAAAGATTTGTGCCTATCACTATTCTTTTTTTAAAAAAATATTTATTTGACAGAGCACAAGCTGGGGGAGCAGCAGGCGGAGGAAGAGGGAGAAGAAGGCCCCCCATGGAGCAGGGAGCCCAACGTGGGGCTCCATTCCAGGACCCTAGGATCATGACCTGGGCTGAAGGCAGACATTTAACCACTTAACCAACTGAGCCACCCAGGTGCCCATGTGCCTATCACTAGTCTATCCCTAGTCCTTAAAATAGTGCCTAGCACATAGTAGGTACTCGGTAAATTTGAATTAATGAAGCAACATTACTCAATCTCATAAAAATCCTTTCTAGGAGAAGAAAAAATCTGAATAAATAATTTTATTAAATATGTGTATACTCATGTGAAGAATAGTGTGGACTTAAAGATGGGATTGATCAAACCTCGAGTACTGTAGGAGAGGTGTCCTTGAAATGAGTCTTCATCAAGGAGTAGGTATCACCATTCCCACTTGAGACCAGGCAGTTAGCTGCTCAGTGTTACTGATGGTCCCCCAGGATGACGCCTTGGCATCAACTGCTTTCTTGTAGGCCACAGAGAGGAGGCTGCTAAGGTCAATTGTCACCTTTGTGGCAGAAGATCAGCTCATGGTGAGGCCTGATCTGCTGAGCCAGAGAGACTCCCTCCATGGTTGCCTCTGGTCCTTCATGTCACTCTCATATATGACCTAATAGTATCTTTCCTTCTACCCTAGGACTTCTCTGCTGTCCAGCAGGTTCTGCTATGTCCCCAAGCATATACAACAGGAAGTGTTGGTAAGTTAATGCCCTGGAGCCTGAACTTTGACCAAAAGCAATAGAATCTAGTGGATAAACTTTTATTCCTTTCCCTCCCCTGCCCATGGGACACACACGGTAGCTTCACACAGCCTCCCTGAAAATATCCTGTGATACAAAACAATCAGCTTATTCCAAGGTTGGGACCAGCTCAGTAACTCACTCCCTTATGTTTTGTTTCTTTCTCTCACTTTTCTTTTCCCTCATTCCTGCTTCCCTGAAATTACACTCCTCTGGAACTGCTCTTTTTTCTAGAGAAGACAAACTAAGTTAGTATTACTCTCCTATTCATTACCTTTGAGAAGGTGGTGGGGTTTCAGGAACATTTTGAAAGGTAAGTTTGTTGAACAATGAAAGAGAATTTACTACTTATTTGTGAATCTTGCATTAGTCGCTTAGTTTCTAAAAGCATATTAATGCCCTTAGACTGTAAAATGTGAATGTGTCCGTTGGGTACCGATAGTGGCTGTCTTGCCTGAGCTACTCTACTGTCATGAGGCTCTCATGATGTAACATGTGGGAAGGGGCTTGTAAACTCTTCACCTCTATGCACATGTCCAGTGTAGCACACCTCTACTCTTTTATCTGTCCAGCATATCTCCTTCAGGCGCTAGGCTGTTCCTACCACCCTCCATCCAAATGATTACCCCAGAAATACAATAGAGCAAAATAGCTATCTATCATGTCTGACCATATTTTATTGGTTGAGATGGATCTTTGGCCCAGGATGGTAAATGAAGTCCTTCTTCAGGTACTAGGACATGAATCAAGGGAGGCTTTTTTTTTTCTATAACTTAGACTCTAAGATTTCAAACTCAGAAGCTGTTAGCTCCATGCTTCACCATATGGATAGAAAAAGCAGAAGCTAGTGGGCACCAGGAAAGAGGCATAAAGCAGACCTGTAGAATTAACTAAGAATAAGAGACATATTTCCACATGGTATCTGAAGGCCAGCTAGTTTCTCATCTTTAGGTTCCATGAAACAGTCTCCTTTTTTTGGTTGGCTTGCTGTTATTTTAATCCAAGGGAGTCCCACCATACAAAACATTACTCTGAGAATACATGTCTTTAACACTTTGCTGACTTCAGTTCAGCCCCCAGGGGAAGGTTAGTCACAAGAAAGACACCTCCCAAGGAGGTCACTATACCTGTGCAGAAAAGACTACTAATTGTTGCCCCAGGAAACTAAAATACAATTTATTCATCAGACATGTTTGTAGTTTAACAAAAAAGCCAATAGTCAGTCTGTAAATAGAAGAGATAAGGAGAGAGAAAAGGTGAAAAAAGTTTTCGTTGGGGATAGAGGGTGACAGTGCCTACATGGCATATTAGGAAAGTGTCCTTCACGTCCTGAATATGAAACATCATACATAGAATATACCCTCTTTTTTCCAGGCAACAGGGAAATATCAACAAAGCTAAGCATTACTTCTCATTCTTAGGCACACGCCCAGGTCTTAATCCTTCTACATATATTTAAGTCTACCCCTTAGATGCAGGAGAACAATCAGTTTAGTTGAATTTCTACTGTGAGTTGTATAGCACAAAACTATAGGACTTGTTCTACGAAAAGGACAAAATCTACAAAATTTCTACAAAATCTACTTGGGGAGCAGGATGTACTCACATGAACAGCCAGATAGCTTACACACCAACACTACTCATGAAGGCACTGGACCGTATATGGTAAGTGCCCGTGTACTACAGATAACAAGGACTTCCTGCTCAAAGGAGGAAGGAAACATTCTGTGTTGAAGAGGTCAAGGAAAGCTTTGAGGAAGAGGCAGAAATGGAACCAGACTTCAAAGAATGAGGAGGTTTTGAAAAGGCATGACCAAAAGAAAAAAGTGAGGAGGATTTGCTGACACACAAAATATGGCTGAGAAGCTAGATTACAAATGGCCTTTAGTATGACGCAAAGAAATACTCCTACTTATTTTAGTGAGAACAGTATTTTATCTAGGATAATATCATCTAAGTAACTCTCTAGTACAATGCCTAGTACACAATATATGTTCAATTATTGCAGGTTTTTAAAAATATACAGAGGGGCGCCTGGGTGGCTCAGTCGTTAAGCGTCTGCCTTCGGCTCAGGTCACGATCCCAGAGTCCTGGGATCGAGCCCCATATCAGGCTCCCTGCTCAGCGGGAAGCCTGCTTCTCCCTCTCAAATTCCCCCCGCTTGTGTTCCCTCTCTCATTGTGTCTCTCTCTGTAAAATAAATAAATTTAAAAATTAAAAAATAAAAATAAAAATATACAGAAAAATTCATTTATTGCTTAAAATACAAGATAGTGCTGAAAGTAAGCATCCAATCAAACACTCAACTCATTAATTTTAAAGAAACCTGGTTTTCTTTGGGAATAGTATGGAAATATTGCCAAATTTTGTTTCTACAGTCATTTCTCCTGAATATATAACCTTCTTGTTGTGGTTGGCAGAACTATCCTAAATCTAAACTCATTTTCTGCTATCCAGATAGTAGTCTCTTGGGTTTTCATTTACATAATATTTAGGGGGAGGGTTGGGCACGAAGTAGTAGGATTCATCCCCATGGTATGCAAGTCACCCATAGCAATGCAGAAAACTTAGCATCTCCTGGCATCTTAAGAAAAGGGTGAGAGCATTTACCTCACAGCATTGGAGTTAGGCTAGGGTTATGGTATTAGTTAGGGTATGTAACCTGGATAGGAATTAAATATACATTATTTTCTGGAGATTTTCCAATAAGACTGCTCCCTCCCATGTTCACAGTCTTTTTTATAAGCATGTCAAATACTGGAGGTCTGAAGATCTTTCTCCTCCCTCCCCTGCCTTGACAGTTCCTGTCTCTGGAAAACCTTTTCTGATACTGACAACCATCAATTACTCTTGTATTCCTAGCTAAACCAAATCACTGGCTGGATTTTCTGTCTTCTCTGTAATAATCAAAATCTATTTAAATGTTAATTCTCCCTCTTGAAATTCCCACTAACATTTTAAGCCTGACAAATGTGCTATAAAACTAACAAAAGGAAAGTGAGAAACAACCAGGTTTTCTGACTGTGGACTTCCACTTAAGAATTATATTCACCTTAGTTACATGTCTGTAACTTCATAGATATCGTCAGCTAGGTATAGTCAACCTTGATGAGATTTTCTATGTGTACGTACAGATGAACAGCATTTAGGAAGTAAGGCATCTGATTTACTAGCCAGAAAGCCTGACTTCTAATTTCCACTATGCAAAGGTTTTTATAACCAAAGAGAAACAGAAAACTCAGTCATCTCAATTTGTGAGAGGAATAAGTAACCTAAAATATTGCTTGAAATTACTGACTTTATATAGAAACAGAAATTCAGAGTTGGAAGTGGCCTTATATGCCAATGAGTACAATTCATTCTCTGTGCTCATCCAAACTATGATTAAATATCTCTGACGATAGGAAGTTCTCTACTTAACAAATTGACCCATTCCATTTTGGCATACTTATGACTATTACAAAATCCTTTAATGAAGACATTATCTTGAGGAGTGTAGCAAAATCTCCTTAGGTTTCACATTTGTAAAATAGGGATAGTATTTTTCTGTTGGTTAGATGGACCTAGAACTCAAGGACAAGATTCAAATCTAGTCACATCACCTTGAACAAAACACAGCACTCTGGATTTAACTAATCTCATAGAAAGGCATTAGGAAAACCTCTGAGTGAAATTCCATGTCACCCAGGCATTTCTGGCCTCTGTGAGCAACAACAATAAAAAAAAGTTTGACTTGCCTACAGAATGATCAAATGCTTGCCTAGTGATTTATGGAGAATTTGGTACTTTCTTCCATTTAGACATAGAAAGAGTGACCGGATAGCTCTGAAAAAATTTTTAACAGTAGGCATCATAGGAATTACTTGTCAGCTGTGTAGACACAGGAAAAATTAAAACTCTTGAAATTTAAATCCTACAATCTTCATGAATTCTACAGAACATGAATAACCGTATCGCATATAGTTTCTTGAATAAAATTTAAAATGTAAAGACAAGCAGAGAACAGAACAGAACGGCCACGTTAGATGTAGAGGCTGGGTGGTTAGCTAGATGCACTTATAAGCTAAATTACTTCATGTCAAACAGTAGTTTTAATTCATTCCACAGCAGGGTTAAGAATTAGCATGAACCATGGTCTTACTGAGTTGCTTTGAGAAGAATTAGAGCTGTAACTATGAAATCCAAGATGGATGGCAAGAATATACAATGTTATAAAAAAGTAGGGATTATAAATGCAAATGTCTTTAGGGGCCAGATAGCTAACAACATGGATGGAACAGTCCAGGTGAAAGAAAAAAGGGTGGACCAGAGATTATACAGGCATTCAGATTCTCCTTTTCCTTCTTATTTTTTGCTCTTTTGTTGTGCTATTTGTTTTATGAAAAACAATGGGTGGGCAAGTCAAACACACCTGTTGGCCAGTGTTTGTAATCTTAAATTACTTCCTTATCTTCACATCTGGAGGACTAAATAAATGTATTTTAGGAGGCCATACTTTAAAAGGAATACCTTTTTTTTTTTAAATGTAATTTTCCAGAGAATAACAATCAGGATGATGAGGGATATGGAAATCTTGAGAGACATTTAATATATATGTTAGGTAAACTAACTTTGGAGTTTAAAGAAAAGTAAGTTTAAATGCTAGCTTTGCCAATAATAGACATGTTTTCCTTAGAAAAATTACTCAACCTCTTGAAACCTTCGTTTCTTCACATGAGCAAAAGGAATAATACTATCTACCACATGGGGTTAAGGTATAATTGAAATAAGATCATGTAAAGTGTTTAACATTTCAATGGAAGCAGTTAATATTATTATGTACTGTAACAACAGTGAAAGTTTCACTGTTCAGAAAAGGAACAGACTCTGTTGAGATAATCTACCTTCAAGGCGGGCTGAGTTTTTCACATCTGGGATTAGTAGAATTGACTTTCACTCGGCAGAGAGGATGAGGACAACATAAGGAAGGGAAAGACAGGGGAGTGGAGGGAGATTTCAGAAGCCCCTGCACCCTGCTGTGTGATTCCTCATGAGCTAAGCTGCCATAAACATATTAGACCCAAACTGCTTAAAACCAGTGACATTTTGTGGAAACTCATAAAGAGACTAGGTTTTGATCCAAGAAGCTTCTATAAACAAGGAATCTGGAGGATATAAGCTCAAGAGAATTTGAGAAATTATGGAGATGGAGTTTAAATCTCAGGAGGTCAAGAAACTGGAATTTTAGTCAAGTGTGTGGAGCAGAGATAGTCTATGAGGACAAATGTATTCCAGTCACCATGGGGAAAAAAAAGATTGTTGGGAAACCTAATATGTGTGTTCCAATAGTGGAAGGGCTGTCAAATGTGGGTGATTTGACTTGATCTGTGCAGATCCAGAGGGCAGAACTTGGGACAATACTCTAAAATACCCATAAAGCTGATTTCTTCTCCATAGAAGAAATGCACAAAGCTGAACAAAGATGAATCAGCAGCTTCATCAAGCAGTGAACTTACTATCGTGGGAAGTGCTCAGGCAGAGGTTTACCTGTTATTAATGTTGGAAAAGGTATCCCTATCTGAAACTGACTTGGAAATTGATGTCCTCTAAGTTCCCTTTAATATTTTGGAATTCACATAAAACACTACTGAGAGAAGGGCAAGGATAAAACCAGAATCTGCCTTGCCCTAAGAAGTTTCTTCGCTTAGAAAAAGACACTAGGGGGCACCTGGGAGGCTCAGTCATTAAACGTCTGCCTTCGGCTCAGGTCATGATCCCAGGGTCCTGGAATCGAGCCCCGCATCGGGCTCCCTGCTTGGCGGGAAGCCTGCTTCTCCCTCTCCTCTCCTGCACAAGCAGGAGGAGCAGCAGGCAGAGGGAGAAGCGGGGCTCGATCCCAGGACCCTGAGATCATGACCTGAGCCGAAGGCAGATGCTTAACCAACTGAGCCACCCAGGCTCCCCTTGCGGTATTCTTAATAGTGAGAAATTAGACATTAGAAATCATTCTTTTATATACTATCTGAGAACTGAGACTACCTAAAATGATTGTGTTCTTCCTTTCTCTCATTAACTGTTAGAGTTTAAGTTCATTCTCATGGATGGATCCAAGAAGTAGGGTAGAATTTCAAAGGTAACGTTCACTTGCAGTAGTTGTTCATCATTTAGTTTTGCCTTCAGAAGTGCATCTAGGGGCACCTCAGTGGCTCAGTCGTTAAGCGTCTGCCTTCGGCTCGGGTCACGATCTCAGGGTCCTGGGCTCAAGCCCCGCATTGGGCTTCCTGCTCAGCGGGGAGCCTGCTTCTCCCTCTCCCACTCCCCCTGCTTGTGTTCCTTCTCTAACTGTGTCTCTCCCTGTCCAATAAATAAAATCTTAACAACAAAAAAAAAAGTGCATCTAATGCAAATGTTCATGTCCAAGTCTAAAATAATCATTACCTGGCAATCATTAACATACGTTAAATTAAACTCTGCATTGCTTATATTTGGAAAGTACACATATTTTTAAAAGTCATCCCCTAAAAATTAAAAAAAACCATAAATCTACATAATAACAAAACAGATCAGCCCTCTTTCATTGTTAAATTAAATTTGGTGCAGCACTGATGCCTAGATTCGAGAAACATCGTAAATATCCCAAGGAATTAATCGATCTCATTTAATTGAATTTGAGACCAGTAAACTGCAATACCTTCTGCTGCCCTAATTGCATGTGATATTGTAAGCAATCAGCTCCATGTGATGGATGGGTCTAGGCTGAGATGTTTCTATTTGTCTTCAATTTTTATGATCTCTAAATTCACTTAAACTTTAAAATGCAATTAAAATATAGCATAATCAGAATTCAGAAAAAAAAAACAAGCTTTCAAAACTCTGCCCAAAAAACAAAAAGAAAAAAAAAAAACCCTCTGCACAGATGTGAATTATTAGAAGATTTAGGTACTCTGAATTTACCAGCTATATATATTTATTTAAGATTTTATTTACTTATTTGACAGAGAGAGACACAGCGAGAGAGGGAACACAAGCAGGGAGAGTAGGAGAGGGAGAAGCAGGCTTCCTGCCAAGCAGGGAGCCCGATGCGGGGCTCGATCCCAGAACCCTGGGACCACAACCTGAGCCGAAGGCAGACGCTTAACGACTGAGCCACCCAGGTGCCCTACCAGCTATATATTTTTCAGAAGGCTTTCCCAGTGGTTACCACAGAATTAACAAAATCCAAAGCCCTGGAACCTAAATGCTTATAAATGATTTGGCTTAAAAGATTTTTGCAGTCCTCATTTGCATTGTAAAATGGACCTCAGCTCTAAGTTTAGGCAGAAGTTTTAGAAGCTTTGACATGGCACGTTGCCATGAGAATATTTTCCCTGTGGGGAAACGAAACTCAAATGTGCTAATTAAGGGTGCTTAATATCCCTCAAAATTAATTCTTTGTTACCTGCAGTGATTTAATTATTCCCTTATGGAAAGCTCAGAAATGCCCTGCATCTTTAAATAACAGTGGGCCACTCATTGCTACTGAGTCAACATCCACTTTATGGGTATTTCTCCTACTCATTGGCTGCAGCAGTGGACAAAGAGAAGACTTTAGATGTCACAATAAAGCAACAAGACCAATTTTCATTGGTGGTTTGTGAAATCAGTTTCATTGATGTCATCATCCCTCAAAGAAAAGAACTTTCCAGGAAAAAAAAAAAATCATTATAGCAATAAAAATGAAGGATGGGGAAGGGTTGTAATTAACTTGAAGTCATTCTAGCTAAGCTCCTGACCACCAAGGAACAGTCAGCCTGCCCTTTCCAGAAAAGTAAAAGTCAATGTCCTCAGAGGATGTTGGTTGAACTGAGAAATAACTAACCATATACAAGACTGTTTATATTAAGCAAAAGACTTGAGTTTTATCCAGGTAATTACCATTCCTCCTCGAATTCTTCTTGAATCAAGTAGCTCCATATTGCTAGGGGGCACAATAACAGCTCTCCGTGTAGGTACATATCTTCAGCTCAAATGCCATTTCTTCTGGTAGCCAGCTCTGACCACACAATCTGCAATTGCTGCCCAATCCTTGTATCAACAACCACCCCCACCCCCACTCCCGGCCCCACTTTATTGCCATCATATCACTCGGGACCATCTGAGATCATCTTGTGTGTTTACTGATTTACTAGTTTGTTACTGTCTTCCCACCTGGAGCACGTGGGCTCTGGGAGAGGAGGACCCTGGCCATCTTACTCAGAACGCCATGCCTTGAGCAGCCCTTTGGCACGTGAGGCCTGGTCAGTAAATCATTATTGAAGGAGTGAAGTGCAGACTTTTTTTTTAGTGCCCAACTAACTTCTCTCTAACAACAACAAAAAGATTTATTCTGGAGCCTCAGCCAGGAAAGGAGTTAGAAATCCTATGTAGGCAACACAGAATTCATGTATTTAATGAAAATAGTTGTGTGTGGACCCACAGTCACATGATCACACAAACCTTTGCATTGAAGCTGTCTGCTCAGGCAAGTTTGACCAGAATCAAAGAAAACTTAGTCCAACTTGAGCACTTGGCAGGACTTGCAGGGTTATTCATTCTCCTGGGCTAGAATGTTCTCAGCTCAACCCTCATTCATT